>NC_064817.1:76964512-76995872 GCF_023721935.1 Panthera uncia
ATGAAATATGGCCTTTTGTAGCAACGTGGATGGAACTGGAGAGTGTGATGCTAAGTGAAATAAGCCATACAGAGAAAGACAGATACCATATGGTTTCCCTCTTATGTGGATCCTGAGAAACTTAACAGAAACCCATGGGGGAGGGGAAGGAAAAAAAAAAAGAGGTTAGAGTGGGAGAGAGCCAAAGCATAAGAGACTGTTAAAAACTGAGAACAAACTGAGGGTTGATGGGGGGTGGGAGGGAAGGGAGGGTGGGTGATGGGTATTGAGGAGGGCACCTTTTGGGATGAGTTGGGTGTTGTATGGAAACCAATTTGACAATAAATTTCATATATTAAAAAAATATATTTAAAATATAATAAAATTTTAGAAGAAAATATTTTAAAAAAGTAAGATTATTTACTTTGCAATGCAGAAGCTTTTAATCTTGATGGGCTCCCAATAGTTCATTTTTGCTTTTAATTCCCTTGACTTTGGAGAAGTGTTGAGTAAGAAATTGCTGTGGCTGAGGTCAAAGAGGTTGTTGCCTGTTTTCTTCTGTGGGGTTTTGATGGTTTCCTGTCTCACATTTAGGTCTTTCATCCATTTGGAGTTTATTTTTGTGTATGGTGTAAGAAAGTGGTCTAGTTTCATTCTTCTGCATGCTGCTGTCCAGTTCTCCCAGCACCATTTGCTAAAGAGACTGCCTTTTTTCCATTGGTTACTCTTTTCTGTTTTGTCAAAGATTAGTTGGCCATACATTTCTGGGTCCAATTCTGGGTTCTCTATTCTATTCCATTGGTCTACATGTCTATTTTTGTGCCAATACCATACTGTCTTGATGATTACAGTTTGTTGGTAGAAAATCAACAAAACTAAAAGGCAACTAGTGAAATTGGAAAAGATATTTGCAAATGGCGTATCAGATAAAGAGTTAGTATCCAAAATCTATAAATAATTTACCAAACTCAACACCTGAAAAACAAATAATCCAGTGAAGAAATGGGGCAGAAGACATGAATAGATATTTTTCCAAAGAAGACATCCAGATGGCCAACAGACACATGAAATGATGCTCAACATCACTCATCATCATGGAAATATAAATCAAAACCACACTGAGATATCACCTCACACTAGAGTGGCTAAAATTAACAACTCAGGAAACAACAGGTGCTGGCAAGGATGTGGAGAAACAGGAACCCTCTTGCATTGTTGGTGGGAATGCAAACTGGTGCAGTCGCTCTGGAAAACAGTGTAGAAATTAAAATAGAAAAATTTTAAAAATTAAAAATAGAACTACCCTACGACCCAACAATTGCACTACTGGGAATTTATCCAAAGGATACAGGAGTGCTGATTCATAGGGGCACATGTACCCCAATGTTTATAGCAGCACTTTCAACAATAGCCAAATTATGGAAAGAGCCTAAATGTCCATCAACTGATGAATGGATAAGGATGTGGTTTACATATATAATGGAATACTACTTGGCAATGGGAAAGAATGAAATCCTTCCATTTGCAACAAAGTAGATGGAACTGAAGGGTATTATGCTAAGTGAAATAAGTCAGTCAGAGAAAGGCAGACATCATATGTTTTCACTCATATGTGGAACTTGAGAAACTTAACAGAAGACCATTGAGGAAGGGAAGGGGAAAAAATAGTTACAGAGAGGGAGGGAGGCAAACCATAAGAGGCTCTTAAATACAGAGAACAAACTGAGGGTTGATTGGGGGAGGGAGTGGAACATGGGTGATGGGCATTGAGGAGGGTACTTGTTGGGATGAGCATTGGGTGTTGTATGTAAGTGATGGGTTATGGGAATCTCCCCCCAAAACCAAGAGCACACTGTAAACACTGTATGTTAGCCAGCTTGACAATAAATTATATTTAAAAAAATAAAATAAATAAAAATAAAGATGAATAAGATCATAAAAAGAAGAGGCATAAGTTTACATTCTCCATAATGCAGTAACCCCCAAGCATCATCCTACCATCAGAAACAGATGTTTCTGAATTCTGAAGAAAAGAAGCCCAATTGTCACTGGACAGTAGCAAATACACTTGGCTTATCCATAGAACATTCTACATGGATTTCAACATACTGTGCTATCCCATAATGACACCTAATGAGGCCCTTTCAGGCCATTCAACATCTCTTAAGGATTAAGTAAATTTCTTTCCTACATCTTCAGGGAGGGGCAATAAAAAATTAGATTGTAATACATAAATTTCTGCACAGATTAACTTTTGTCATATATTATTACCACTATGAATGTAGTGACTACATCTGGCCTACTCTTTAGACATTCAAAACAGGGTGATTTAAAAAGATGAGTTTAAAATGAAGAATATACGTGTCCTTTTGGTGGGAATGAAAACTGGTGCAGCCACTCTGGAAAATAGTATGGAGATTCCTCAAAAAGTGAAAAATATATCTACCTTATGAGCCAACAATCACACTGGTAGGTACTTACCCAAAGAATACAAGAACACTAATTCAAAACGTTATATGCACTCCTATGTTTATAGCAGCATCATTCATAATAGTCAAATTATGGAAGCAGGCCAAGTGTCCACCAATTGATGAATGGATAAAGAAGATGCAACAGATAGAAAGATAGATAGATAGATATTATTCAGCCATGAAAGAGAATGAAATATTGCCATTTTCAATGGCATGGATGGAACTAGAGAGTATTATGTTAAGTGGAATAAGCCAGTCAGAGAAAGAAAAATACCATATGATTTCACTCATATATGGAATTAAAGAAACAAAACAAACAAGCAAAGGGGAAAAAATAAGAGAGAAAGAGACAAATCAAGAAAGAGATGCTTAATTATAGAAAACAAACTGATAGTTACCAGAGGGGAGGTGGGTTGGGGGGATGGGTGAAACAGGTAATGGGGATTAAGGAGTACACTTGTGATGAACAAGTATTGTATGGGAATGTTGAATCATTATATTGTACACCTGAAACTAATATAACACTGTATGGTAACTAACTGGAATTAAAATAAAAACTTACAAAAATAAATAAGATGAAAAGTGTAGTTTTATTAAAATTATTTTTGTAAAATGTTTATAGATTGTTTTAAATTAAGGCATGTTTGCTCTACTGAAATGGGTAATAAAACTTCAAATTAGATACCACTTGAGATAAGAAATTCACACAGCTTTTTCAGAAACATTTTAAACATTGTAACAGACCAGGCACTGTATCTAGATCATTTTCTTGATAATGTTCTCAGTCTTCTTCACTGAGATCAATGTTTATTTGTTGAAGAAGAATTTATTCTAACAGAACACCAAGCAATATCTTTTCATGGTACCATAATATTTCAAAACTAATACAGAACCTTTCAAAAATATATTTTTCACTGAGGTTTTTTCTTTTTTAATCTTCACTGAGGTTTTTAAGAAAATCATCTAGTAGCAGATATTCCCTCTGTACCCAAAGTTAGTAGAAACTCTAAAAAAATTTCCAAGAATTTGTTGTTTGTTGGTTTGTTTTATTTTGGTTTGTTTTGAACAATAATCACCAGTTCAGAAAGTCTAGGGAGAATGCTTCCCTTGTCTTGATTTATTCTCAATTATTAAGTTGGTTGCCAATTGAAAAAGAATGAAACCTCATTGCTCTTTTCCACAGCATAAATAAGTAGGAAGAGGAAGAATTCTGGGGTAATTAACAGTTTCTCTTATGTATCTGGCTAAAAATGTTTGGGCTTGTTTATTAAAACTTATCTCACAGAATTAAAGCAATTCAAAATTTTAAAGTGTCTGTGCTTATTTTTTAAAAAATAATGAGATACACTTATTACTAAAGAAAACTATCCAGAACAAAAATCTTCTTACTTAAGCTAAATAAAACAATGTAAGTACCTGTGATATTTGATGATGGTGTTTGTCCTAATAGACTATGAAAAACAAAATATTGCCAAATATGTATGATTAACTCACTGAATTGGAGATGATTCACTTCCAGATAGCTTCACAAATAAGTGAAATTATTAGCTTGATAATGCAATAACTATATTATCTCTAGTTTTCTTATGAAGCTGCAAATTTAGTATGAGAAGGTATCACATAAATCACTGCTTGAAAATGCACAGCATACACCTTCTAAAAATGAAGTGTTACTAACTATAAATATGATATGTTTATAAAATGTGCCCAGTTCTTTCCAGTGCTGTCATATCTTGGTCATGCCCATCTAAAACATAATTTCTTTAAAAAGGAAGTCTGGTGACAGGAAAACATGTTTGCACAACTTTGACACTCCTCCCATTAAAAGCTGAAGTTTAAGCCCCTCTGTTGAAATCTGGGTGGGCCTCTGTGACTGCCTCAAGAAACAATACAGAAGATAAAACATCTGAGGCTAGGTTTCTGCTGCTTTCTCTTGGGACATTCATTCTGAGATCCTTTAGCTACTATGTAAGAAATTCAGATACATGGGAACATTATGCAGAAATAGTGATGTCTGGAGCATTCCAGCTGTTCCAAACTCTAGCTTGTGTCTTCCCAGCACAGCACAAGACATAGAGTAAGGAAGTACTTGAAATAACCCCAACTCCAACCACTATCTACGACCATATCTCTAATATAACCAGAGACCTGTCAAGAATTGCCTACCTGAGTCCAGTCAAACCTCATATTCATGAGCAAAATAAATGTTATGGTTTTAGGCCATTGTTTTGGGGATGTTTTTTTTACATAATATCTTATACCTCTTTGACATCCTCAGTGGTGCTTAGTATAATCTGCATACTTGTAGGCATAAAATAGGTTAATTACTAATTAAATCAAGTAAATTAATTAAATCAAGGTTTTTACTAAATATTTAAAAGAATATCATCCAATTTCAAAATATTTAATTCTTTTTAACTACTATTTATCATCATCCACAAAGTACATTTAAAATCTTTAGATACCGTGGGATTCTGAGAAGATATGTTACTCTGTATTAATATATCTACTCAACAAATTAAGATCAATCCTGGGTTGAGTGTCCTGGAATCTCACCTAACTTCACCCCTGCACTGAGTACATGGGAATATTCATGTGGCACAGTAAGGAATAAACATCAAGCTGATCTCCCATCCTCAAACTTTGTATAAATTTTCCAAATGAAGGAAAATCATAGAGTATCTGCCTTTATCATAAAGATGCCATAATTTTCTCTCTCAAATTTGTCCTTCCTTCTCAGCACAATTCTAGTTCAAGTTCCAGTCATTTTCCTCTTACACTACTCAGGTATTCTCTTAAATGATGTTTCCTCCCCCATACTACATTCTCTATAAAATAGACTGAATTTTTAAAACATGAATCATGTTGTCCTTTACTTAAAGTACTTCAATGTCTTCTCTTTGAATTTAAGATAAAATTTACATTTTGACATTTACCCACACAGCTCTATGTGATCTGGCCCTTACCTATCTTTATAGCCCTTTTACAAAACCCTATTCACAGTGGCCTCCTTTCAGGTGCTAGACCAGGACAATCTTTTCCCATCTCACATGTTTCACACATTCTGTTTTCTCTTCCTGGAATATCCCTATCCCAGCATTCCTTCCTTTATAACAGACTCCTTTGTAACAGATCTAAGCTGAAATCTTACTTCCCCAAGACCGCCTTTCCTGGTCAACCTGTCTAAAGTGGAACCACAACCCCTATCTCTATTTTTTAGAGCATACCCACTTGTCCTTGATAGTGCTTATCATGATTTTTAATTATACATTTATTTGTGAATCAATTTTCTAAATATATATCTCTGTTATTAGATTTTAAGCTCCCACAGGGCAGGGATAGTGCCTATTGTATTCACTTTATACTCAGCTCCTAGAGCTCTGCCTGCTTTACATTGGACCATGAATAAATATGCATTGAGAATAAATGAAAAGCCACTGATGTATTTTGAAATTTTATAATAAAATTTATTAAATAGATGGCAATAAAAGAGAATCATGAATTAGACAGGATTCCTAACCCAGTAACTTTTTATCTGGCAAACACATTGGGGAAAAAAAAGTAGGACACAAAAGAGAATACCAGCTAGGATACTCTGAAATGATGAAATTGGGATATTGTTCATAGATTCACACTGGACTATCCTACAAATTATATTATCTTTAAAGACCAAAGTGCTTTTCTATAGCTTTGTTTCCATGGGCACATTTACCTACTGTGATGGTTAAACTTATGTGTCAACTTCACTGGGTTAAGAGATGCCCAGATACCTAGTAAAACATTATTTCATAGTGTGTCTGTGAGGATGTTTCTGGAAGAGATCAGCCTTTGATTCAATAGACTAAATAAGGAGATCTGCACTCACCAGTGTGGGTGGGCATCATTCAATTATTTGAGGGCCTAAATGGAACAAAAGGCAAAGGAACAGCAAAATTTCACTCTCTCTCCCATCTTTTCTTGACTTCAGACATCAGAGCTCCTGGTTCTCAGGACTTCTGCTTCAGATTCAAAGTTACACCACCAGCTCCCCCTGGTTCTCAGGCTTTGGGATTCAGATTGAATTATACCACTGGTTTTTCTGCTTCTCCAACTTACAGATGGAACATTGGGGGACTTCTAGGCATCCATAACCATATAAGCCAATTTCTATAGTAAATCTCTTTGTTTTTATATCTAAACATTGAGGTGAAGTTAACTAAATTTTGTCTTCTCATTAAGACTGTAAGCCCCTTAAGGACAAGTTCAGTGCTTTATAGATCTCTGCATTAACCAACATATTAAAATGTTTGTAATACTTTGCTTCAAATATACTAAAGCACTTAATATTCATTAGCTTATTTCTACACCCATCCCCTGGCAACCACTTCATCCTGGTACATAACTAGACTTCTTTGGAAGTCATAAGGGCACAAACACTCATTCAGCTAATGTTTACCAGGCATTTCCTATATGCAAGTCATAATAGCTGGTTGTGGGGAGGGGAATCTGGAGTATAAAATATATAAAATACAGCAACCATTCTTAGAAAATATATACTGTAATTGAGAAGATAAAAGGTATATACAAATAACTCTAATACAAGGTAAGAAGCAATAAGAGCCATAAAAATATTTTAGATGAAATACTAGCTAAGTTGAGAAATTGTAAAGATGTGTGAGATAAAGAAGACTTCCTACATAAGGCAGTAATTAAATTGGAACTTCTATGATTATGTAAGTATATCCTGAATATTTGGAGATAAGGAGAAGGACATTTCTATTGCATACCATGCTTAATTGTGCTGGATGCGTAATTAGTACTCTATTGGTTACCTCTTGCTGCTATAACAATTTGCCACAAACTTATTGGTTTAAAACAATACAAATGTATTATCTTACAGTTCTGAAGATCGGAAGTCTGTATAGGTCTCAGTAGGCTAAAATGAAGGTATCAACAGCTTTGTGTTCCCTCTGGAGGATCTAGAAGAAAATCTGTTTCTTGCCTTTTTCAGCCTCTAAAGACCACTCACACTCCAATGGTTTGTCCTCATATCACCTACTACTCACTCTCGTCTCCTGCCTCCCTCTTATAATCATTCTTGTCATTATCTCAGAGCTAATCCAGGATAATCTCTTCATTTCAAGATCCTTAACTTAATCACATCTGCAAAATTCCTTTTGTTGTGTAAGGCAACATATTCACAGAATCCAATGATTAAGATGTGGACCTCTTTGGGAGGCCATTATTTAGCCTGGCACAAATAAATTCTGTTTTTGCTTGTTGATTTTCATGCCTTTAAATACTCCATGTTACAGCCACAAATTTAGGGACTTCAGAGGGTTTTTTAGTTTCATTGATACATATTTGAAAAAATTGTGATATATATAAAGTAACAGAGGGCCCAAGATGGTGATGTAGGAAGATCCTGAACTCACTTCCTCCATTAACACACTAAATCTATACCTATTTATAGAGGGATTCCTCCTGAAGAAGAACTGAAGGCTGACTAAACAGCTTCTGCATAACAAGAGAGAGACAAAAGATAAGAGAGACCACATAAAGAACTGCAAGAAAGATAGAGAAACTTGGTAAGGAAAGGAACCTACACCCCCAGTGCTGTGTGAACTGTGGTGAGGAGAGATAGTACTGAGGGAAAGGAAAGGGGCAGATTTGTTTGCCCTGGGGCACAGGGGAAAAGCCACAGTTTAAAAAAGCAATTAGAAAATAAAGGAACTAGCCTTAAAACCATACCAAATGGTAGAGGAGCTGCTGGAATTCTCTCCAGGTTGGAGGGGCTAGGGAGCACCATGATTTATGCACCCCCTGCACCTTGATAGTACAGATGGGAGCAGAGCCCAGGTGCCAGAGCTGGCCTGCTGCCTCAGTGAGCTCTAGGGATGCTGCACAATACCAGCCCCACATGCCTGAGGAACAGAAAACAACTCGTGGTTTAAAAGAGAAACTAGGATGTAAAATAATGTCAAGCCCTAAAACTGCCAAACAGTGGTAGAGCTACTGGCACTATCTCTGGGTCGGAGGGCCTGGAAAGCACCATGGTTTATATTTCCCCTTTACCTTGATACAGTGGATGGGAGCAGTGTCCAGGCACCCTAGCCAGCCTACTGCCTCAGGAACCCTTGTGCCCCTAGCCCACACTAGCTCCAGACATCCCACAAAGGCAGCATCAGTGTGGTGCACACCAGGACTCCCCTGGTCAGCACTCACTACAGCTCCAGCTATCTTACTATGATGACACAGGCACAAAGCACCCCAGAATACTTCAGGCCTGCACCACTTCAGCTCCAGATGACTTGTCCGGGCACCCACAGTGCAGAACACCCCAGGACCTCCTGAACCATATCTACTTCGGTTCTAGACAACTCACCAGGGTACTCCCTACATGAAGCATACTGACTCCCCTAGCCAAAGCTCACCTCAGCATCAGCCACTCCAACAAGGAGTGTGCTAGAATACCTGCACTTGCATCCACTTCAGTTTCAGATGTCCTGCCAGGGTGCCCTCAGCATGGAGAAACTCAGGACCACCCTGGCCCATTCCAACTTCATCTTCAGCTAGGATTCCCTCTGTACAGAAATCCTTGGAACCACCCCAGTCTGTGCCAATTTTAGCTTCAGCTATATAGCACCTTGTATGCAGAGACCCTCAGTACATTCAGCTTCAGCAGTCCTGCCAAGGCACCCTCAACATAGGGAGCTGCAAGGCTTCTGTAACCCCTGTCTACTTCAGCTCAAGAACTGCTACCAGGGCGATCCCAACATGGAGGACCCCCAGACCACACCAGTCACAGCTTGAGCCAGCCAGCTAAAGACAACAGGCACACATAATCTACACGGGGAAAAACCACACAAATGACCATTCCTTCAAGTTTAAAAACAGCTGTTCCAACTAATTCATAGAAACAAAGAAAGTCAGGCAAAATGAAGAGATGAAGGAATATGCTTTAAATGAAAGAACAAGAAAAACCTCAGAAGAAGAACTAAAATGAAATGGAGGTAAGCAATCTACCTGACAAAGAGTTCAAACTAATGGTCCTAAAGATGTTCACCAAATTTGAGAAAAGAGTGGAGGAACTCAGTAAGAATTTCAACAAAGAGATACAAAATATAAAAAAAAAAAATTAAAAAAAAACCAACCAATTAGAGCTGAAGAATACAATAGCAGAAATGAAATGAAAAATACTCTAGAAGGAATTAAAAATAGGGTAGAGGATAAAAACGGACAGATCAGCAATCTGGAAAACAGGGAAAGTACCAAGACTGAACAGAAAAAAGAAAAAAAAATCAATGAGGATAAGTTAAGGGATGTCTTTGAGAACATAAAGTGAACAAACATTTACATTATAGGGGCCCAAGAAGAAGAGAGACAAAAAAAGGGCAGAAATTTTATTTGAAGAAATAATAGCTTAGCTTGAAACTTCCCTAACATTAGGAAAGAAACAGACATCAAGGTTCAGGAAGCACACAAAGTTCCAAACAAGATGAACTCAGGGAAGTCCACACCATAATACATAATATTAAAATGCCAAAGATTTTGGGGCAGAAGGTTTATTTGAACGAATTACAGCTGAGAACTTCCCTAATCTGGGGAAGGAAACAAGCATTCAAGTCCAAGAGGCACAGAGAACTCCCCTCAAAATAAACAAAAACAGATAAACGCCCTGACATATGATAGTGAAACATGCAAAATACAAAGATAAAGAGAGAATTCTGAAAGCACTTAAGGAAAAAAGTCCTTAACCTACAAGGGTAGACACGTAAGGATATTAGCAGACCTGTTCACTAAAACTTGCAGGCCAGAAGGAGGTAGAAGGAAATATTCAATGTGCTGAATGGGAAAAATATGCAGCCAAGAATCCTTTATTCACCAAGGCTGTCATTCAGAACAGAAGTAAAGATAAAAGCTTTCCCAGACAAACAAAAACTAAAGGAGTTTGTGACCACTAAACCAGCCCTGCAAGAAATTTTAAGGGAGACTCTCTGAGTGCAGGGGGAAAGAAAAGAAGACCAAGGCAACAAAGAAACACAATGGCACTAAATTAATATATTTCAATAATCATGCTGAATATAAATGGACTAAATGCCCCAAACAAAAGGTGCAGGCTATCAAAATAGATAAAATACAAGATCCATCTATATGCTGCCTATAAGAGACTCATTTTACACCTAAAATCACCTGCAGATTGAAAGTGAGGGGTTGGAGAACCACCTATCATGCTAATAGAGGTCAAAAGAAAGCTGGAGTAGATAGCAAACAATCAAGAGTTTAAAACAAAGACTGTAACAGGGGGCACCTGGGTGGCTCAGTTGGTTGATTATCCAACTTCAGCTCATGTCATGATCTTGCAGTTTGTGGGTTTGAGCCCCGCGTCGGGCTCTGTGCTGACAGCTCAGAGCCTGGAGCCTGCTTCAGATTCTTTGTCTCCCTCTCTCTCTCTGCCCCCCCCATTCACACTCTGTCTCTCTCTCCTTCAAAAATAAATAAACATTAAAAAATTTTAAAACAAAGACTATAACAGGAGATGAAGAAGGGCATTATATCATAATTAAGGAGTCTATCCATCAAAATATAACAACCATAAATATTTATGCCCCCCACTTGAAACACCCAAATATATAACTCAATTAATAACAAACATAAAGAAACTCATTGATAATGATACCATAATAGTATAAGACTTTAATACCCAAATTACAGCAATGGACAGACCATCTAAGCAGAAAATCAACAAGGAAACAATGGCTTTAAATAACATACTGGACTAGACGGACAGACTTAACAGATATATTCAGAACATTTCATCCTAAAGCAGCAGAGTACACATTCTTTTCCAAGTGCACATGGAACATTCTTCTGAATATATCACATACTGTGTCACAAATCAGCCTTCAATAAGTAGAAAAAGATCAAGATCACACCATGCATATTTTCAGATCACAAAGCTATGAAACTTGAAATCAACCACAAGAAAAAATCTGGAAAGCCCTCAAATACATGGAGGTTAAAATATCTGACTAAAGAGTAAATGGGTTAACTAGGAAATTAAAGAAGAAACAAAAAATACATGGAAGCCAATGAAAATAAAAACAAGACAGTCCAAACCCTTTGGGGTGCATCAAAAGCAGTCTGAAGAATAAAGTACATTGCAATTCAGGCATATCTCAAGAAGCAAGAAAAGTCCCAAATATACATGTACCCTTAAAGGGGCTAGAAAAGGAACAGAAAATACCTAAAACAGCAGAAGGGAAATAATAAATAGTAGAGCAGAAATAAATCATGTAGAAACAACAACAACAACAACAACAACAACAACAAAACAGCAGAACAGATCAATGTTCAATTGAACAGATAAACCAAAACCTGGTTTTTTGAAAGAATAAACAAAATAGATAAGCCACTAGCCAGACTTATCAAAAAAGAGAGAGGACCCAAATAGATAAAATCATAAATGAAAGAGGAGAGATCACAACCAACACCACAGAAATATAAACAATTATAAGACAATACCATCAAAAATTTTATACCAACAAACTGGACCATATGAAAGGAATGGAAAAATTCTTAGATACTCATACACTACCAAAACTAAAACAGGAAGAAATAGAAAATTTGAACAGGCCCATAACCAGCAAAGAAATTGAATCAGTTATCAAAAAACTCCCAACAAACAAGAATCCTGGACCAGATGGCTTCCCAGGGGTATTCTACCAGACATTTAAAGAAAAGTTAATACCTATTCTTCTCAAATGGTTCCAAAAGATAGAAATGGAAGAAACCTTAGAAATTCATTCCATGAATCCAGCAAAACCTTGATTCCAAAACCAGACAAAGACCTGAGTAAAAAAGGACAATTATAGGCCAATATCTCTAATGATCCTGGATGCAAAAATTCTCAACAAGATACTAGTAAATTGAATTCAAAGTACATTAAAAGAATTATTCACCATGACCAAGTGGGATTTATTCCTGGGCTGCAGGGCTGGTTCAGTATTCTCAAATTAACAAACTTAATACACATTAATAAAAGAAAGGATATTGTTGTCCATATGATCCTTTAAATAGATGAAGAAAAGCATTTCACAAAATGCAGCATCTTTTTTTGATAAAAACCCTCAAGAAACTAGGGATAGAAGGAACATACCTAAACATCATAAAGGCCATATGTGAAAGACCCACAGCTAATGTCATCCTCGATAGGGAAAACCTGAAAGCCTTCCCCCTAAGGTCAGGAGCATGACAGGGGTGTCCACTCTCACCACTGTTGTTCAACATAATACTGGAAGTCTGAGCCTCAGCAATCAGACACCAGAATGAAATAAAGGCACCCAAATTGACAAAGAAGAAGTTGAACTTTCACTCTTCATAGATGACATGATACTCTACATGGAAAACCGAAAATCTCCACCAAAAAGCTACTAGAACAGATATGTGAATTCAGCAAAGTCTCAGGATATAAAATCAATGTACAGAAATCGGTTGCATTTCTCTACATCAATAATGAAGCAGCAGAAAGAGAAATCAGAGTCAAGCCCATTTACAATTGCATGAAAAAACCATAAGACACCTAGGAATAAACCTAACCAAAGAGGTAAAAGATCTATACACTGAAAACTATTGAAAACTTATGAAATAAATTGAAGAAGACACAAAGAAATGGGAAAACATTCCATGGTCATGGATTGGAAGAACAAATATTGTTAAAATTTCAATATGACCAAAAACAATCTACACATTCAATGCAATCCCCATCAAAATAATACCAGCATTCTTCACAGAGCTGGAACAATCATAAAATTTGTATGGAACCAGAAAAGACCTCAAGTAGCCAAAGCAATGTTGAAAAAGAAAATCAAAGCTGGAGGCATCACAATTTCCAAACTTTAAGCTGTATTGCAAACCTTTAATCATCAAGACAGTATGGTACTGGCACAAAAACAGACATATAGATCAATGGAACAGAACAAAGAACCCAGAAATAGACCCACACATGTATGACCAAGTAATCTTTGACAAAGTAGGAAGAAGTATCCAGTGGAAAAAAAGACAGTCTCTTCAGCAAATGATGCGGGGAAAACTGGACTATGACATACAGAAAAATGAAAGTGGACCACTTTCTTACACCATACACAAAAATAAATTCAAAATGGATGAAAGACCTACACTGAGATAGGAAACCATCAAAATCCTAGAGAAGAACACAGACAGAAACCTCTTTGACCTCAACTACAGCAACTTCTTACTAGACAAGGAGCTAAGGGAAATAAAAACAAAAATGAAGTATTGGGACCTCATCAAGATAAAAAACTTCTGCACAGCAAAGGAAGCAATCAACATAACTAAAAGGTAGGCAACAGGATGGCAGAAGATATTTTCAAATGACATAGCAGATAAAAGGTTAGTATCCAAAATCTATAAAGAACTTATCAAACTTAACACCCAAAAAACAATAAACCAGTGAAGAAATGGGCAGAAGACATGAATAGACACCTTTCCAAAGAAGACATCCAGATGGCTAACAGACACATAAAAAGATGCTCAATATCACTCATCATGAGAGAAATGCAAATCAAGTGAAATACCACTTCACACCTGTCAAAATGAGTAAAATTAACAACTCAGGAAACAACAGACTTTGGTGATGATGCTTAGAAAATGGAACACCTTTGCACTGTTTGTGGGAATGAAAACTAGTGCAGCCACTCTGGAAAACAGTGTGAATGTTCCTCAAAAAATTAAAAATAGAATTACCCTATGACCCAGCAATTGTACTACTAGGTATTTATCCAAAGAATACAGTGCTGATTTGAAGGGGCACATGCACTCCAGTGTTTATAGCAGCACCATCCACCAAAGCCAAATTATGGAAAGAACCCAAATGTCCACCAACTGATAAATGGATAAAGAAGATGTGGTATATACACACACACACACACACACACACACACACACACACACATAGAATGGAATACTATTCTGTGATCAGAAAGAATGAAATCTTGTCATCTGCAACAATGTGGTTGGAACTAGAGTGTATTTGTTAAGCGAAATAAGTCAGCGAAATAATCTTTGACTCTTAAATACAAAGAACAAACTGAGGGTTGCTGTAGGGGAGTTAAGTGGGGGGATGTGATAAATGGGTGATGGGCATTAAGGAGGGCACTTGTTGTGATGAGCACTGTGTTATATATGTAAGTGATGAATTACTGGATTCTACTCCTGAAACCAATACTATACTGTATGTTAACTAACTTGAATTTAAATAAATAAATTAAACATAAAATAAAATGAAATCTCCTGTTCCAAAGAGTAAAATAAAATAAAATAAAATGTCAAAGATTAAAGATGAAGAAAGAACTTTAAAGGTAGCAAGAGACAAACAGCTAGTTACATACAAGGGAAACCCCATAAGTTTATCAGTTTATTTTTCAGCAGAAACTTTGCAGGCCAGAAGGGAGTGACATGATATACTCAAAGTGCTAAAAGGAAAAAACCTACAATCAAGAATATTCTACCTACCAAAGTTACCATTCAGAATTGAAGGATATATAAAGAGTTGTCTAGGCAAATAAAAGTTAAAGGAGTTCATTACCACTAAACGAACCTTACAAGAAATGTTAAAGGGACTTCGTTAAGTGCAAAGAAAAGGCAATAATTAGAAGTAGGAAAATTATGAATAAAAAGATGTAAAATATTACAACACATACATAAAACATGGAGGGGATTAAAAAAGATCTTTTAGAATGTTTGAACTTAAGTTACCATCAACTCAATATAGATTGTTATATACCTAGGATGTTATATATTAACCTTATAGTAACCACAAACCCAAAACCTGTAAAAGATACACACAGACACACACAAAAGAGAAATAAAGACAAGAATAGCACTAAAGAAAACCATCTATCACAAGGAAAGAGAGCAAGAGAAAAAGAAAGGAATGCAGAAGAACCACAAAATCAACAAGAAAACTATCAGCAAATGGCAATAAGTACATATCTACTAAATAATTACTTAAAATGTAGATGGCCTAAATGTTCCAATCAAAAAACATACATTGGTAAGATGGATTAAAAAAAACAAGTCCCATCTATATAGTGTTTACAATAGATTCACTTCAAACCTAAAAGACACATACAGAAGGAAAGTGAAAGGATGGAAAAAGATACTCCATGAAAATAAAAGTTAAAACAAGCTGAGGTGGCAATATTGATATTAGACAAAGTAGGCTCTAACAAAGGACAAAGGGCATTACATGATGACAAAGAGAAGATCCAACAAAAGAATATAACAATTGTAAATATTTATGCATCCAACACTGAAGCACCTAAATACATAAATCAAATATTAATAGGCATAAAAGGAAAATTGACAGTAATACAATAATAGTATGGGACTTTAACACCACATTTATATCAATAGATAGATTATCCTGGCACAAAATCAATAAGGAAAGAATATCTTTGAATGACCAGATGGACTTAACAGACATATACAGAGTAACAATAATCAAAAATAACAGGGCACAGTCTTTTCAAGTGCACATGGAACATTCTTCAGTATAAATCACATGTTAGACCACAAAACAAGTGTCAATAAATTTAAGGAGATTGAAATATCAGGGCGCCTGGGTGGTTCAGTCAGTTAACCATCAGACTCTTGGTTTTGGCTCAGGTCATGATCTCATGGTTCATGAGTTTGAGCCCTGCATTGTGCTCTGTGCTGACAGTGCAAAGCCTGCTTGTGATTCTCTCTCTCTCTCTCTCTCTCTCTCTCTCTCTCTCTCAAAGTAACCAAATAAACTTATAATAAAAAAGATTGAAATAATGTCATGCATCTTTTCTAACCAAAACGATATGAGACTAGAAATCAATCACAAAACTAAATAACACAAATATGTGGAGGCTAAACAACATGCTATTAAACAACCAATGGATCAATGAAAAATCGGGAAAGAAAATTAAAATAGAGGAAGGCAAATAAAAATGAAAACACAGTGGTGGCTGGGTGGCTCAGTAAGTTAAGCATCTGACTCTTAGTTTTGGTTCAGGTCATGATCTCATGGTTGGTGGGATTGTGCCCTTTTTTGTGCTCTGGGCTCTGCAGAGCCTGTTTGGGAATTCTCTCTCTCTCTCTCTCTCTCTCTCTCTCTCTCTCTCTCTTTCTGCCTCTCCCCAGCTTGTGTGTGCTTCTCTCTCTCTCTCTCAAAATAAATAAATATTTTTAAAAAATGAAAACACAATGATACAAAATCTTTGGGATGCAGTAAAAACACTTCTAAGAAGGAAATTTATAGCAATACAGGTCTACCTCAAGAAACGAGAAAAATCTCTAGTGAACAATCTAATTGTACACCTAAAGGAACTAGAGAAAGACACAAATCAAAGTCCAAGGTTATTAGAAGTAAGAAAATAATAAATATCAGAGATGAAGTAAATGAAATAGAGACTAAAAAATTAAACAAATCAATGAAACCAAGAATGATTCTTTGAAAGACAAACAAAATTGATAAGCCCTTACCAAGACTCATCAAAACATAGGGAGAGAGAGAGAGAGAGAGAGAGAGAGCAAATAAATATAGTCAGAAACAAAAGAGGAGAAGTAACAATTAATACCACAGAAACACAAAGGATCATGAGTCTACTATGAAAAATTATATGCCAGCAAATTGGACAACCTAGAAGAAATAAACATATGCCTAGAAACATATAGTCTTCCAAAACTGAATCAGTAAGAAATAGAAAATCTGAATGGACAAATTTCTAGTAACAAAATTGAATGGGTAATCAGCTGACAACAAAAGTTCAGGACCAGATGTCTTCACAGGTGAATTTTACCAAATATTTAAAGAAGAGTTAATGCCTATTTTTCTCAAACTATTCCAAAAAATAAAAGTGGAAGGAAAGCTTCCAAATACATTCTACAAAGCCAGCATTACCCTGATACAAAAACTAGACAAAAACACTACAAAAGAGGAAAATTACAGGCTAATATTCCTAATGAAAATAGATGCAAAAATCTTCAACAAAATATTAGAAAATTTCATTCAATATATTAAAGGGATCATTTATCAAAATCATGTGAGATTTATTCTGAGCATGCGAGAGTGGTTCATTATTTACAAATCAATTAATGTGTGCACCACAATAACAAAACAAAGGATAAAAATCATATCATCATCTCAATAGATGCATAAAAAGCATTTGACAAAATTCAGCAATGTTTCATGATAAAAACTCTCAGCAGAGTGTGTTTATAGGAAACATATGTCAACATAATAAAGGCCATACATAAAAACCAACAGGTAATATACTCTGTGGTAAAAATACTGAGAGATTTTCCTCTAAGATCAAGAAAAAGACAAGGATGTCTTCTCTTGCTCCTTTTATTTGACATAGTACTGGAAGTCCTAACCACAACAATAAGACAAGAAAAAGAAATAAGAGGTATTTATATTGGTAAAGAAGTAACACTTTCACTCTTTGTAGATGACATGATATTATATACAGAAAACCTTAAAGACTGGGTCAAAAAAACTATTAGAAGTAATGAATGAATTCAGTAAAGTTGTAAGATACAAAATTGATATACAGAAATCTGTTGTGTTTCTATGCACTAGCAATAGTAGCAGCACCTGCTATGTGGTAGGCACTATGCTGGATGTTAAAAATACAATGGAGAAAAAACATACAGAATCATTTACCCTCACATGACTTAAACACTAGTGGGTGAGAAAGATGAACCAATAAACAAATATATAATATAGTATCAAATAATTTTAAGTGTTATAAGAAAACAGATACCTCTGATAGACAATAAGAGAGGAAACCTACATTAGATTAGATAACCACCATTTAGTCAGTAACAAGCCACAATCCACATACATTCCAGAATACTTTGTTACCACTGCATAAAGCACCAGTATCATGAATATACAGGATACTAAGGGAAAAATAATTCCTCCAGATTTTAACACATATTCAAGCTACTTATATAAAGTATTTGGTTTCTGGGACTAATGCAATTATGAAACCAGGTGATTCTTGGATCAACCACCATTCCAAAAGGACCACACAGCCCCATCACTACACCTAGTGCTTCTAGCCTCTAGTTACACTCACATAGGTGGAATACTATTCCCAACTTTTAACTCATGGATACATATCAATTTTATCTTCCTAAAACTGATATAGAAGTGGGTCTTTTACTAAAATAAATGTAGGCTTTTATTGTTGTTGCCAGTGTTGTTTTAACCACCAACACAAATTATTTCACAAGCCTTCCAAATATTTTAGAAAAATAAAGCATGTTGGGTTTTGAAGACAAGTCAGTATCAAGTTTTTATTGAAAAAACAAGGCATGAGACCCTATGTTAAAGACGTTTAGGGAAGTATGGTTCCCAGATGTCATGCAGTAACTGTAAAGGCTTTTTTATAAAGTAACATATTGTTGCATAGAAGATTTTTTTTTTCCCTTAACCGTCCCTGACAGTTTGTTGTTGATAGCTATTCAGTGGCTAGTCAATAATAATGGAAAGCAATTGTTTATTTCACTTTTTACTTAGCTGGGATGCAAAAAAAAGAGCAGTTGAATATTGGAAACAAGTCTCAAAAGAGAGGTCTGACCTTATCTGCAAACCACCCCCCCCAATCTTAGGCCACAGGAACCTCAAAACCAAGCCAACATGCTACCTTTGGATTCAAATAAAGCAACAAGCACATCAGGCTGTCAGTTTTGGACCTTTGGCCATCCATAAATTGAGCAATTAACCCTGAGCTTTCAGTCTTTCATCCAATTGGTAAAACCACTCTAGACATTACATACTATATACTTTGATCATTAAAATGCTAAATACCAGGTACATCAAGGTCTGTAGGCTGACTCATTAATGCCATACCAAACCAATATTTTATTTCCATTTTCTGGACTGCACCTCTACTCCAGAGAAAATTATTTGTTTTCAGGACTAACAACTAGAATAAACATTAAACTTACCGTAAGGAATTTGGTTTTCACAGAGTGTGGAATTAAGCAGTTAAAAAGAGTTCAGTTAGCTACATGAGAGATTGAGTTTTATTCTTCAACGATGCAAAAAGCCATCAATCAGTGAGAGAGAAACTTGAGTTTTCCTCTAGTGCTGAAGTCTTCAATGCCATTGTGGCTCCCTGCCAGCATTGTAGGCTCAGCTTGGCTTGCCTCTCTTGTCTCCTGGTCTACTTCCCAAAACCTTTCTCATTGCCCATAGATGTAATAAGGGAAATACATCCTAGACTTGGGTCATGGTTGGGGGTAGAAAGGGAAGTAGGGACTTTTATGAAGTACTGAAAAAAGTAAACAACCACAAAAGAATCCCAAGGTTTCTGATCTAAAGGTCTCCATGTTAATAGTCACACCCTTTTCCAAACACAGTCAAAAACCTCAAAGGAAAGTTCACAAAAAGGGCATTTTGCAATAATAGGCAACTCATCCAGGCCCAGCCTTCAAGGAATTTATCATCAAAGTACACTACTATGGTTAACAATTACACAAACACATAAACACCATCATGCTAAAAATATAAAATAGAAACAGCTGGCAATAATTAAGCTTTTACTCTCTGCTGGACACTGTGTTAAGTGATCGCTATGCACTATTTTAATTCTTATAACAATACACTATGAGGTAAATACTTCTGACGTTCTTATTTTACAGATTAGGAAAACGAGGCACAAACATGTAATTTGTTCAATGTCACACAGCTAGCAAATGACAGAATTAGGATTTGATCTGAGAGACTCGATTTCTAGATCCCACATTCTTCCCTGCTCCTCACACCCCACCTTCTTACAATGGCATAGACAGCACAGACATACACTAATAAGTAAACTCATACCACCTTTACCAATTAAATTGAGGAAAATGTAATGTTTCACTCCTGCTTTGTCCTTTTTTCTCCTCCTAAATAATACTTTTCTTTTTTAGTTTCTTTCTGTTATCTTGACTCCCTGTCTTCTAACAAGAACTTCTTTCTGCTTTCTGTGCCTGAATTCAAACCCCTGTGTTGATCTTTCTTGATATCTTAATGCCCTAATAGTATCAACACGTTTTATAAAAATTAATCAATGCTTCTTGTGTGTTTTTATGTTTCCTAAAATGAGTTTACTTCATTGCCATTTTTATTTCTTCTTGCTACCTGGTACCACATGATTTTTCTTACAAATGAACCCACAAACATATTATCCATATTTTTTTTTCCAGTTTCAGCCATGCAGGTCCAATGACAGTCTCTCACAGGGCTCTGAAATAGGCACTTGTGTATTCAAGCATTTGCTTTAGGCATCTAAATATAAACATTAGCACTCCATATTCTGTGCCATGTCTCAGCTTGTATAGAGTACTTAATCAATAAGAGTTATATTATGCCTGATTTTTCCCTTAGAGGTTGGTGAATACACTGTTGCAAAGCTATGGTGGGAATTTCTTGACTGAATTACTTAAATTGTTTCAAATCAAAAGTTGAATCCACATGTTTGTTACAGCTGAATAATTCCAACTGAGCAGGCAGCTAGAGGTGATGATGAAAAGTCCTTCTATTTAAAATTTATATTTGTAAGTTCCATTTATAAACCTGTTCCTAAGACATCTAGGCACTGACTTCCCAAGACATATAAAAGCCATGCTTACAGTATATCATAGTGGTGAGGGGCACAAGCTTTGGCAATGAATTTGATTTTTAATACCTGTCTCACCATGCACTGACTGTGGCCTTGGACAAGTCACTTTACCTCCCTAGACCTCAGTGTTCTTATCTATATATGGATATAGTAATAGTATCTATCCTGTAGGTTCACTGCGAGCTTTAAATGAGATGTTATATGAAAAGTATTCATGCAATAGTAAGCATCCAATAAGTGGTAGTTATTATCTACTATACATCCTGCCAATCTTACAGAAGTATTCTACCTTGGAGATTCAGGAAAAGGGGCATAGATTGAGCAGAGCAAGTTTTATGCCATGAGTCCAACAACATCTTAGGTTTCTTCTAAACTAGAAGACAAAACTGAGGCCACTATGTTTGTTATGTGGTCCGGTCCCATTCAGGTTGATGTCAAAATAGGTAGGCACAGCTTTCTGGCATTTAGAATAAAAGGAAAGAGGAGGAAATTATAAGAAAGTGAGCATGCACAACAAATGCTCTTAATTGTCCTTGTAATGAAACATAACAAAATTGGATTATTAAAATCTTTCATTGGGAAATCAAGTAACTCTCATATTAACACATGCAAAACAATGATAACTTTGGAATGATTTTAGAATGAGAATGTGAGTGGCAAAGTGCAAATGCCAAGGGGGAAATTAGTTGCCTTATTTTTTCATTATTAATGTTTTTCTTTTGTCTACTGAATTCTAGAATTAATTATTTAAATTCAATATTTGTATGTAATCTTGCCTGTGCTTGGCATTCTCCAATAAAAATGGTACAGCAGTACAAAAACAAAATCTAGTAATTATTGGTATAGCTACAATGTTTGTTAAGACTCAAAAGGAGACAATGAAATGGTTGTATAATCATTGAAATTCAAAGAACCAAACATGTCCCCATTACCCTTTTGTTGAACCTGGCCCAGTGAAGAAGAATTACAGCTGAATGAACTAATGCAGATGTGTATTTCTTTTTAAAACATTTCTTAAAGGTGCAAAACAGATTGTCCAAAACAATTTTGGTGCTGATGAGTTTCTTCATTGGTAAATATTCTCTACCAGCCTCCAGTCACCGACAGACAAGACAGGTGAAAATACGATTGTAAGAAGTGTGATGACAGGTCCCTCACCATACTTTCTTAACTCTAAGATGTACTTGTGCAAGTGTTAAGTACTTTGTTGTGCCTCTAACTAAAAGATTTCAGGATATTTTGAGCAGGTGCACCTAAAAGGTGATATATTGCTTTACTGCAGTAAAACAATATAATACAATGGCAGTCTTGAGCCACCATGGGTAGTGGTCACTTAATCATTCATTCAAATTTCCAGTGAATACTTATTGGGGGCCTACTATGTGCTGAGGAATCAGCGGCAAACCTCATGATGTGATCCATAAAGTCATAGAGCTTTTAATCTAGTAAACATGGATAGTAAACAAGTAAATATATAGTAATTCCAAGTTGTGGATAATACTATGAAGAAAATATAGCAGAGGCCCATTGTTACAAGTTCCTAAGGGAGATGAAATATTCCTAGAAAGGACGGAATCAAGTGGGGAAATTTTTTGGTTTGAATACTTCAAGGATGAATTGGCCACCCTGAAGATAGATTAATGGCCCTGGTAAGTTTAGCCCTGCTACTGTACCTGATCATGGCATTTAATTTACCTAAGAGAAACCTACCAAAAGGAAAAAAAAAAACATGTTGACATGCCGGGTAACATAAATGTTCTCATTTATTTCACATAACACATGGAAAAGGATCAGCTTTGAGGTTTTTTTTCACAATGGTTGCTGTTTAATTTCACAAAACATTCTCTCATTCCCACAATATAGGAAAGTGTAAATAAAGGTGCCACTCTGTGATCTTTCTATCATTAATCATTTTGCTCATGTCTCTCCCATTCTCTCCTCTCTTTTCAAAACTGAAACAGTCTAGAGTGTCTAAATATTTCCTCTTTCAGATATTTCTCACTTTGATAATAATTTCTATTGCTTGGCTTTGTTTGTTTTTCAACATTTATTTATTTTTGAGAGACAGAGAGAGAGCATGAGCAAAGGAAGAGCAGGGAGGGAGACACAAAATCTGAAGCAGGCTCCAGGCTCTGAGCTGTCAGCACAGAGCCCAGTGCGGGGCTTGAACTTCTGAACCATAAGATCATGACCTGAGCTTAGGTTGGATGCTTAGCCAACTGAGGCACCCAGGAGCCCCTGCTTGGCTTTGCTTTTAATATATTTTCTTTCTTTGTAAGTAATGCTGAACATGAAATAAAGCATTTCAAGCTGTTACCTCACTTTCTGCAGCAGAGGAGTTTTCATTGCCCTGCTGACAATACTCCATGAAATGTTAAAGTTTAATCATTTATGTTATTAACCAGTCCCAGATCTGCTCAGAACAACAAACAAAAGAACATAAGTAGTTTAGTGAGGTAATGCATCTGTTTGACTGTTATAAGGAGTGAGCTGCTGAAAAACTTGCCCTTGTTGCACCTGTTCATATTGCCGAGAAAATCCTTGCTTTCAAAAGGACTGTTTGTAGTGGTAATGGTTTTTTCATTCTTATAGCATCAAAATGATCAAATTCTTACAAATCCATAATGTTATATAAAATCATGGTAATTCATCACCTGGGGGCACATTTCTTGGCACTCACTCAGTGTCACTACCCTTGATCAATCCCTGCTCTGATCTCTGAACTCTGTCAAAAAACAAGGAACATATTGTTTATTACCATCACCCCCAGGAAGGTGCAGCTTTCCTTCAGTCTCCCTCTCCCAAACCTATCCCAAACTAGTTTGCTGCTTCTATCCATTATATTATACCAGATCAATAGCTTCTTATTGGAGGAAGCTACAGTGACCTGTGGAGAAGGCCAGGAAAACTGTGGCATAAGAAATAGCAACAGTATGACTCTTCCACTAACTCTTCAGACACAGAAAAGGGCATACAATCAGGGAGAAATCAAGAAATGTGGTTATCAGTGCACTCTCTTCCCTGCCCTTTTTCAAAATATTTGGAAAGTATAGTCACAATAATGTCTAGTTTTCACATAGATGAAGTTCTAAACCAATAACTCTGGGGTTTTTTGTGAAAATATTTTTTTATTTGGTTGTAGGTATTTAAAAAGTAAAGACACACTTATTAAAATGTGTTTGGCAACAAATATGGATCTTTGAGTAAGGGGAAAGGTACAAAAGAAAAGAATTTATTCAGTGGGATTTCAAAACTGCAGAGCAAGTTCTGGAATTTCAGCAAGATCAGCTATTAAGTTCCAACTGTGTGCTCAGTAAGTTGGCCTTTTAATAACTTGATCTTAAGAACCTTCCTTAATCTTGTTCCTTCACCCACATAAGTAAGTGGGAAAATCCCAAGTACCATTACCCAGCAGTATACCAAGTTCATATATAAGTGATTGGTACTGAAGGCAAGTTGAAATCATGATTCTCACACAAACCATTAATTGGGACTATATATATATATATATATATATATATATATATATATATATATAAAGATTCTGCAAACAGATTATGCAACTCTTCATTAGCAGTATCATTGGTTATAGAGACAGCACTGTTTGCAATGTACTTATAAATTGATGTATTTGCCTCTATATTGGTATTCCAAATAATTATAAGTACCTGTCCTAGCAAGTAAGGCAATTGGACAGCAGGTCTCTTTGTGTAATCAGGTCTTGTTGAATGTGCCCTAATAATCATTAAAAGACAGGGGTGCCTGGGTGGCTCAGTCGGTAAGCATCTGACTTCAGCTCAGGCCATGATCTCGTGGTTCGTGAGTTCAAGCCTCACATCGGGCTCTGTGTTGGCATCAGAGCCTGGAGCCCACTTCAGATTCTGTGTCTCCCTCTCCCTCTGCTCCTCCCCCACCCACACTCTGTCTCTCTCTCTCTCTCAAAAATAAATAAACATTAAAAAAAATCAGCAAAAGACATATTTCTCATTTTCACTCAAATAATATTCACCAAATTCTCCAGTTGGTGATGTAAGGAAGACCTGAACATGGACATGGAAGAGGTTGCTTTTAGGCTTTCCAAAATGTGTGTGCTTTTATAAAAGTGTAACAGGAGGCAGCCTAAGAATCTATGAAACAGGGAGGCTCTTAATAGTCTTTTGAAAACTGCTCCTTTCCACCAAAAAGCCAAAATTGATGAGAAAGGGAAATTGAGAGATCCATGCCTGGTAGGGTGTTAACATAACTACTCAACAAACAGTAGTAGTAGCAGGTTTCACAGGAAACAGAAATCTAGGGATTAACAACCTTGCCCATCCACACGTGGATCTATAATACAAAACAACTTATGGCAAACTAACTAAAGCTTGAGGTTGCTCATGATATAACCAAAGAGGTGTCTTTGGCAAGTCATCCCCCAAGGCACTGCAAATAGAAAAAAAAAAAAATAGGAAGAAAAAAAAATCTCATATTGTTTGAATAAAAATGTCTTTAGAATACGTGGAAATTTTTAAAACTGATATGTAACACACAACATAAGTAAAAATGCTGCTAAACACAGTTTTAAGGCAATTCCTCTAGATACACGACCAATAGATAATTGCTCTCTAGCTCTCCCTGTATAGAAATTATGGAGCCACCACACAGGTTGAGAGCTAGAGGGTGGTGATGGTTTAGGGATAGGCTTTCATTAAAGTTATTAGGTTTTGGTAAATCTGATCTGCATAAAATCAGATGAATGAGAGTCAAAAGAGAGATCTAAACCAAAATTTAAGTATTACCTTTGACTTTGTCCCTGACGCCTCATTGAGTTTGCTATCCTGAGACCTCAACTTACTGTGATAGAATGGGAGGTGGTAGTTACAGTTTCAAATTTGCCATTTATTTCTTGTGAACTTCAACATTCAATGAATTTTGAATTTTCTATCTAAAATATCAAGATATTTGACATCATACAAGAGAATATACTTTGAAAGTGAGAAAGTATTATACAAAGCTAAAGGTTTATATTTACAATTTTAGTTATAGCTTTGCCATAAACAGTATTTTAAGGAGTCCACACAATTTTATTGCATGTTAGCATTGATGGTCAAAAGAGGCATTTGAATGCTTATTTAGGCAACTCTTGGTTAAATAAGGCTGCTTATGCATCTAAAGCTTGGTGATCTTCCACCCCCTAGCCCCTAATGCAGTATAAAATATCAGTGAGCTCCAAACATGGGCAAACTGGGAGACCGCCTCTGCAGAATGTTAATGTTTAATTATCAAATTCCCATTAGACTAAAGAAGCTGTTCTAGGAAGATGCTATGCAGTTGCACTGTTAGTGACTTTAGTGACTATTTAATACTAAATTGGGCCTCAAATGGGATTTTTAGTACAAAAGTCACCTTTGTGAGTGACAGTCCAGCTGGCCAAGTTTTACCCTTAAAGACTCATTTAAGATTTTATTTTTCCAATGTGTGCAATGCATTAAATTCATGAATATCCTTGTTGACATGAAACACACTGAGTTTAGATACATAAAAATAATCATTCCATTGCATTTAAACATTCTTTCCAAACAATTCTCTCCAAACTGATGTCATAAAGCTGATTGAAGCTATATCAAGTACTGAAAGCCAGTATTAGTGTATTTCTGTAGAATTAATAGGACAAGTGGACTCCAGCTCAGAGATTCCTTATGTTTCTTAATACGAAAACTTTCTTTCAGACATTTGAAGGTCAACCCTACAAACCATCAGTTGATGTAATGTGACTGATCAAGGCAAATACAGTAGTATTTAATGTAAAGGATATATTCCTCAAGTGGCCAGGCTAACAAAATAGAAAAAAAATATATTTTTTTCAGTTACTCAAACCCCAAAGTCCTGGTGTTTGAGTTTCCCCAGGAGCATATCTTGAGATAAAATTCAAATGTAGTAAGTTTTTTTTTTGAGAGTTGACCACAAGAAACAGCCATAGAAAAATAGAGAAGCGAGACAGAGGAGGGAAAGAACACAATAAGTGATGGCAGTAGGTGCTCAATCTTGGTGTAGAACTCTGAAGAAATTTATCCTGACTGAGAGACAAGGAATCTGGAATATTTATCCACAAAATTCCTATAAGACTTTGGTTAAGGACTGCTTCCAGGACCATTAATTTTCTGGCACTTCAGGCTTGCCCTGCACACAGAATAAGTGTTCCCACATGCAAAAAATAATAATAACAAAAAAAAACAAAAAAACAAAAAGCAAAAAAAACAACTTTCAGGCAGAGAATCAAAGGTGATAGTAGTGAGCAACCTCCGCTGTGTAGAAGTAAGTGTAAAGAAACATGGATGGGTCCCCACCAACATCTGCTATGCCCTTACTAACCAAGGTATTGCCCATTGAGCAGTATCATCAGAATAAACTGGTTTCTTTTAAGAAATTCAGAATCTCAGGCTCTCCTTTAATATGCATATTAAAATTTGAGAATAACTATGGTACAACATATGGGAGAGGGGAGAGAAACAGAGACAGAGAGAGAGAGAGATAGAGAGGAGATAGATGAAAGCCTCTCAAAATAGAATCAAGAACATCTAGGTGCTATTTTAGCCAAAAAAAAAAAAAAAAAGGAGTCATCTGAATTACTAACAAAGAAATCCCTTCTCAGTTGTCCACTAACATCTTTTGTCAGAACCAACAAATCTAAAGTTTTATAGACAAACTTCAACAGGACAAAAAAAAAATGCCCTTCCCAGCAGACATATTTATAAGATAAGACTCCTGTGGCTTTAATACCTGAAAATTGTAAGGTCATTGCCTAAGGGCTACCTAGAGCTTTAACACCTCAAGAATCTCCAAGCAGAAAACTAGTCAAGACCATCACAGTAAGTGCTTCCTCAATACACTACTGTTTCCACGGTGATGGTTATTTTGAACCAAACTGGATGTTAGAAGATGCATCATAACAAGAAAATGTTGGCTGGACTACAAAATCAGAAATGGTGATAGATATTGTTAAACTCTTCAATCCTCCTAAAGGAATCCTTCAAAGGACCAAGCTGCAGACCATCCAGAAATAATTGTCAGTGCTAGGTCTTCCACATGCATACAAGGAAGGTAGGGGTGGGAGAGAAGGCCCTTCTCACCCTAGAAAGTTAACAGAGTCTAAGACAGATTAAAGGTTGGAAATTTGCATCTGGAAACCATAGTGAGTTAACAGGTCCAAGATCACAAAGTAAGAAGCTTCAGGTAGAAAAAATCTGCTACACAGGCAGCCAGCCATCTATCTGAGAATTTTATTATCTTGCTCACAAAAAAAAACCCACACTCTACTGAAATCTGAATTGCAATTTCATCACAAATTTCAGCACCTTTTAATTGCATTATAATGTATTGTTACCTCCATTAAGAATCTATAAAATTATCATAAACATGATATCCAATATGCATTGAGTATATATCTGCCACACATATGCACTCATATATTTTCACCCATGTATTTCTCAACCCTATAAGATGAGATACTATAATTAATTCCCATTTTACAGATTGGCAAACTGACTAAGGGGAGATGGTTAACTCACTTACACAAGGCACAACTAGAAAGTTGCTGAGTTCAGATTTGAACCTAGACCTATGATGACTCAGAAATCCACACTCTTATTCCCAAGGCTTTTTTATCTCATTATGATATACTCTATCCCTTACTGTCAAGCCAAACATATTAAAAATTAACCCATTGGAAGTCAAAACATGTTTAAAAATCATTAGACTATCAATTAGATTAGAACTGGAGGATTTTCTTTTCTACTCATTAAGTTTGTTTTTTAATGTTGAAATCAGATGATATCTCTTCAGTGCACCCTCACCTCTGGATACATAAAACATTATCTTTATAACAAAGTTAATATCGTATAATGTAGGAGATTGTTCAGCCCTTCCTTTAGAGGCTGATGATTCTTTTAAGGCTAATGTCATTTGAAATGTAGCCCTATGTTTAGTTGAAAAAGGTCTAGATTTTCATTGTAATTCAGGGGAAAAGATTGAAAACACGAATAAATCATAAAACTCTGAATTCTTAGGTTTGCTGTACTATTCAGGTCTCCTGTTAAACTACAGGAAGAAAAGAAGGAAAGAAATGCAGAGAGGACACATACAGACTCTGAGGAGAGAGCAGTAGTGCAATCAACATATCGTCATGGAGACGGTGTCACAAGAAGAGAATACCAAGGAAACCACCAATGTAAAATAACAAACATTTAGAAAGTAATAAAGACTTCTGAGTTGAGAAACAGCAGAAGAATGCGGGTAAAATACATGCATTTATCTTTAGCTTTACAACTATGCTAACTCAGAACCTGGTCAAGCAGGTTTAATCTTTTCACAAGGAGAACCAGAAAAATATGGGAAAAAATCCAGCTAAGAAAATTATAAGAAAGGGAGAGTGAGAGGCAAGCAGAGGGGAAACAAAGAGAGGAAAGGGGGGAAATGAATCAAAAACAAGAAACAGTGGAGAAAAAATAGCACATTCCATTGTATAGCTTTTAATAAGATTGTCCAACAACCTTAGCAATGTGTGGTTGAGCAGAACATCAATTTACCAAAGTAAATACTTCCTCTAAAATTACCATTATATTTAGAGTATTTTATACATATTTTTTAAATCAAGAAGCACAAATTGAGGAGAAGAATGCTTAAACATGTTACAGGAGAAAAGAGAAACTCCCCCTGAGACCTGATGAAATGGGGATATACGTGAGTATGGGGACAGATCTTAGACCAGAGTAAAGATATTAGCAAAACAGTAAGTAGCTGTCTCTGAAGTGTCAATAGGCACAGAAGGCAATACTATAGAAACTTGACCTAGAAGTGCAAGTTGATTCAAACTGATATTTAATGGCCAAATTCAGCATACTGCACATGACATTGCCTACATTTGTTCTGATGCTGGTAAAGGGTCTAAACTACCAATCTAAATACAAGCCCATTAAGCCTCATGATCATGACAGGAGAGACTGTAATAAGCAAACACTGATTCAGCCCATCAGCCGCTAAAGCCCCCAGCACACCTAGACATTCCATGATGCCTCTGCCCTCCCTGAAGGGAACTTTGTAACAAAAGCTCCGGTCTATCAAATGTGCACCAAGAGAACCTAGCAGACACTTCTGAGTACAAACAGCACAAGATCCTCCAATGCTGTTCTCCATCTGGCACATTTATCATCCTCTTGGAATGCCAGTATAATGGGGAGTGTATTACTACACTTGAATGTGTCTCTGATATTGAATTCCAGAGTAGCCAACATCTGAATTATTTTCTTTAGTGCTTACCCAAGATACCTGATAAGGAGGTGTCAGCAGTTGTAAGTAACTTTCCAATAAGTAAAATTCAGGAGGTAATATGCTATTAATAATGATATCTAGTTTTATCGGGCCCATATAAGAACAGATGGGGCATGGGTTTTCATGGAAGTATCCATGTATAAGTGCAAAACTGCAGAGAGGTGTGAAGAGATACCTCATCTTCCCCTATCTGAGAGCTTCTGTGGGCATCTGTTGCAGACTAATCTGAGAATTTACTGAGGAAACCAGGGAATAAAACCCTCAGAGGGCACTTGAGGGAGTCCTGCTGCTTACTGAAGAAAACAACAACAACAACAACAACAACAACAACAACAACAGAGAATCATGTCAGGAACAATCCCACAAACTCCCTTGACATTGATTGGGAAAGAATGGAAAGAGAAACCAATTAAGAAGTAATTCAATTGAATTTGTTGGCTCCACTCAACTCCAAAGTTCTCCAAAATATTAAGGGCTTCAGATGCATCCGCCAAATAGAACTACATAGTGCCTGAATGCAGGCAAAGCCTGAATTCTAGCAATATATATCAACAGAAAAAACTACAGTGAGGAGCAACCATATTCTCATTCAGCCAAGTACAACACAAGGCAGCACTTGCTGTATGGATGGTCTGTATCAAAACCAAAATCCCCCATCTTAGGAAAAGCTTAAGGTCCTTTTATTTTTTTTTAAATATATGAAATTTATTGTCAAATTGGTTTCCATACAACACCCAGTGCTCATCCCAAAAGGTGCCCTCCTCAATACCCATCACCCACCCTCCCCTCCCTCCCACCCCCCATCAACCCTCAGTTTGTTCTCAGTTTTTAACAGTCTCTTATGCTTTGGCTCTCTCCCACTCTAACCTCTTTTTTTTTTTCCTTCCCCTCCCCCATGGGTTTCTGTTACGTTTCTCAGGATCCACATAAGAGTGAAACCATATGGTATCTGTCTTT
>NC_064817.1:76996272-77059224 GCF_023721935.1 Panthera uncia
CACACTCTCCAGTTCCATCCACGTTGCTACAAAAGGCCATATTTCATTCTTTCTCATTGCCACGTAGTATTCCATTGTGTATATAAACCACAATTTCTTTATCCATTCATCAGTTGATGGGCATTTAGGCTCTTTCTATAATTTGGCTATTGTTGAGAGTGTTGCTATAAACATTGGGGTACAAGTGCCCCTGTGCATCAGTCCTTTTAAAAAAACATAGTCACTCACAAAAAAATGGAGTCAGAGTCAGTTGCCTATAGATGAGATGATTATATATTTTAGGTAGTTTGTTTTACTTATCTAAAGGACAATAGAAGGAAGAAAAGAAAAAAGAGAAAGAAAAGAATTCTGGGAAACAGACCAACACAATGTTCCCTATTAGAGAAGAAGAAAAACCTTTAGCTATAACTGGCTATATAGAAACCTCTAGAGTAGACACTCCATTCCAGCATTCTCTATATACATCTCACTATTGCAACTATACTGCCTTACTAATTGTCAAGGGTATTATTCTTCCAAAATAGCTTGATCCTGCCAGTGCCCAAATCCGTGACTGGCTGTAAAATCCAGAGTGAACTCTGGAAATGAATTTTTTTTTCTTTGACAGCATAAGGCAATGTTGATAATTCAACAAAAGAAGGAGCATAATACTTTTGAAGGTGATAAATAGATGAGCACAGAAGGAATAACACCATTTTATATGCACCAAATATAAATGTTTATCATCCAAACATCTAAATGCATAGTATCCTTGGATATAAATAAGTAAAGAACTAAATGCAAATAGTATGTCAATTGTGTTTTAGTGATGAAAATCACTGATGGTGCAAATATTTCAATGTCTGTAACTGAAAGTAATAGAAAAAAGCCCATATAACAGTCCTATAGAGTTGGCCCAGTGGCTCCCCTTAGTAAAGAAACAAGGTTATTCAAGTTATCATTTATCACTATTGTGCAGTCGGGATTCCTGGGAATTCTCTTGGGAGTACTGAACAGCCTATACATCATCAACCAATTAGAAAGTGAAACCCAACTAAAGGAAGCTCAATCAATAACTCTGTTTTGTTTTTTTAATTCAATTTTTAAAAAGTTTTTAATTCCCGTTAGTTAACATACAGTGTTATATTAGTTTCAGGTATACAATATAGTGATTCAACACTTGCACACAACACCCAGTGCTCACCACAAGTGTCCTTCTTAATCCCCATCACTTATTCAACCCATCTCCCCACGCCCCTCCACTCTAGTAACCATCAGTTTGTTCGTTACAGTTAAGAGTCTGTTTCTTGCTTTTTATCTCTTTTTCTTTTCCTTTGCTCTTTTGTTTTGTTTCTTAAATTCCACACGAGTGAAATCATATGGTATTTGTCTTTCTCTGACTGACTTGTTTCACTTAGCATTATACTCTTTAGCTCCATCTGTGTCATTGCAAATGGCAAGATTTCATTCTTTCTTATGGCTGAATAACATTCCATTGTATACATATACACATCTTCTTTTCCTTTTAATTTAAAAACAGGGAGGAGGACAAAACATAAGAGACTCATAAATTTGGAGAACAAACAGAGGGTTACTGGAGGGGGTGTGGGAGGGGGGATGGGCTAAATGGGTAAGGGACACTAAGGAATCTACTCCTGAAATCATTGTTGCACTATATGCTAACTAATTTGGATGTAAATTAAAAAAATAATAATAACTCTGTTTTAAATCTGACCACAGAACCGTTGTCTATCCCTTCCTTTGGAAATAGTAATGATTGAATTCTCTTATCCCAAGGACCAACGTGAGGAATCATTGAAAATTACTCTACCCTTACATTCTATATTGATAGTTGCAAGGATAATGATTGTATTGGTTTATAGTGAGAACATCATACCTAGTGTTTTTCCAAGGACACTCTCACAACCCACCAAATTATTTCCTTATCTCACAGTTGCTTAATTTAGAAATTTCTTTTCAGGAATTAAAGTGGCTAAAACATTTTAATAACTTATTACCCTCACCTCACCATGCCACTTTCCATTCTTTTATAGAAGACCCTCCTCTCTGGGGGATAAGGATATATGTTTTTCAATCTTTCTTCATCACTGACTTCTCTTAGTCCCTAGACCACTCACACACATTCTCCAAGGTCTTTGGCACCACACTCTCAGTCTGTCTCTCTACCTCAACTCCAGTCACTAACCTGTGTGTCTTTTTAAAAAATTTTAATATTTACTTCTGAGAGAGAGAGAGACCAAGTACAAGCAGGAAAGGGGCAGAGAGAAGGAGACACAGAATCCAAAGCAGGCTCCAGACTCTGAGCTGTCAGCACAGAGCCTGATGCAGGGTTCAAACTCATGAGCCATGAGATCATGACCTGAGCCAAAGTTGGACACTTAACTGACTGAGCTACCCAGGCACCCTTAACCTATGTCTTAATCATGCTGCAAGCCCAACACTGCTGCTCAAGGTTCTTTGATCTCTTTTACTGCAAGGACTTTCTCCTCCCTTCCATTTTAAAAGCCTACTCCCAGGGCCACACAGTGGACTTCATGTCCCACCAGAACTTTCATTTCATCTTGCCACAATCTGACCTTTGTCCCCAGAAATAGTTCTGTTCTTCTCATTATACTTGAAGGCAAGAGCCAAGGTTTCTTTGTCCTTTGAAGTATAGCATAATAATATCAGTGGACATCACTGGCATTTTGCTAAATATTAAATGGAGACCAAGTGAAGAGATGTGACTTTACCAGAGTGTGTGAACCTTCCATGAGCTTCAGCAAATATGCCAATGATTCCAGACAACATATTGATATAAAGATGGTAAAGTAATGAAAACAAAATGTTGAAGGGACCTTATATTTCTTAGTTTGTGTTTCAAACACCTAGTGGGAGTGATGAAAGCCAATTAAAAGAATGTGAGTATGGCATGAATATTGAGTCCTAATAAATCTGAGAAATAGGAGTCTTACCTACTTGGAAATCCATTTTGCTTCACTTAGCCACGTTACAAAGATTCCAGTAAAGCAACACAACCTCCAGGCTTCCCTTGATCATTTCGTTACAATAGAATTATCTCACTTCATCCACTCATTGACCAAGAATCATGGGAAAGTATCCTGGAATAACTTACATGAAAGTTTCTTTGCTTTCTACCATCTCAGCCTAGGGCACTCTGAAGTTATAATAGCACCTATTGCATATATAAATTATTAAAACCCAGTAATCAGGAAATCATGCCTGCGAGTGACATGGTATAAGTCTCTTTAAATCCATGTCAAACCAGCTCTTAACTGCATCTCAGAGGGTATTTTGTTTGCAAAGCAATCACAGACTCTCTCCTTTTCCTCTTGAGGAATTTTTTATTCAGAATCTCATTGCTCAGCACACCGTCCGTTTAAGAGTCAACGGGCACAGGTACACTTCCTTTAGGCAGGGTAAATTAAGTCCATTTATAAGCTCTTGAGCCAATGAATTTTCCCAGTAGGTTGCCACAGAGTCATTTAGCTCAAGTCTTTGTGTAATTGTGATACATCGAGAAAATTCTTTACTGGGACACTGGGGTTCAGTACAAAGTGCATGCAGGCACAGGTGCTAATGTGAGACTTGAAGGACTGGACGGAGCTTAAGTGAAATTCCTCCACAGGAAAATGCTTCTCTAAAAGTCGGAGTCATCCAAAGTTGAGAGAGTTTCAAAGGAGGCTCAGAGGGTGAGGAGTAAAGAAATAACAGAGTTAATTAGGAGGGCTATTGCCACTGGAAGCTTCAGGCAGGCAGAAACCCCAGTTAAACAGACTCCCAGACATAAATCACCAGCCCTTACCAGCTACATAGGCGAACTGCCAGGCTTTACAAAAGACATCATTGGCTTCCCAAGTCACACCTCTCGAGACTTTGGAAAAGAGGAAAATGAGGAGGCACCTTAGCAGCTGAGATAGCCAAAACACTAAAGCAATGGCCCCCAGGAGACACAGTTATGCAAAGCAGGAAGCAAGCTGCAGTTAAATCACTCCCCAGTGGGGGTTTCAGCCGCACGATGTAATGCACTTATAATTGTAAGTATTTTTATAAATTTTCAATTAAGCAATTGGAATTTTTTTTCCTAATTTGGTGTTTCAATTACTAGTTTTCCCTCTGGAAATTCTTCTGCCATGTGACTATCTGTAGGGGGCATGACTGTAGGAGCCACCTGGAGATAGACAGGGCTGCTGTAAACAGGTTTAGGATTCTAGGCACAACCTTCTTGAAGATTACTTTCAGATTCCTTTATTGCTTCACTCAGATTTATTCCTTTTGGGAAGGTGTGGGCTGCCTTGTACCCTCAGGGCCTTCTTGTGACTAGGCTGGAGGATAGGTTCCTTTCAGCAGGTCTGCACTTGCTTTCATTTCACTAATGTCAGGACTGAATTTCTTCATGATCTAAGAGTCTTCTAGAAGGAGAAATGTTTGGTCCTCCCTCCTTCACCCCTCAATACACACTATCCTTCCTTCTTTACTCAAGCCTCCTACACAGATTCTTTTTCTCATTATCCTTTTTCTTTTTTTTTCATTTTTCAGAGATATTTTTTTAAATATGAAATTTATTGACAAATTGTTCTCCATACAACACCCAGTGCTCATCCCAACAGGTATCCTCCTCAATACCCATCACCCACCCGCCCCTCCCTCCCACCCCCCATCAACCTTCAGTTTGTTCTCAGTTTTTAAGAGTCTCTTATGCTTTGGCTGTCTCCCTCTCTAACCTCTTTTTCTTTCTTCCCCTCCCCAATGGACTTCTGTTAAGTTTCTCAGGATCCACATAAGAGGGAAAACATACGGTATCTGTCTTTCTCTGTATGACTTATTTCACTTAGCATAACACTCTCCAGTTCCATCCATGTTGCTACAAAAGGCCACATTTCATTCTTTCTCATTGCCACATCATTATCCTTTTTCAACCTCATGTCCCACATCATTAATGAAGCCTTCAGCTCACACAGACACCTCCCTCTCTTGAGCAACTATGGCACTTAGGGAAACAATGTGGCATAGTGAGGGAAAAAAAAGTTTGGAGTCGACAAGCTTGTACATGAATGCCACATCCAGAATTTACCACCCAGGTAACTTTGGAAAGGTCATTTCATCTCTCCAAGGCTCAGCTTCCTCATGTGTAAAGTGAACATAACCATAGTCCCTACTTCATAAAACTGTAAAAATATTAAATAATAAAAATAACAACAAGCATCACTTATATTTTACTTACAATGTGCCAAATTCTTTTCTAAGTATGCTGCATATACTAATTCACTTACTTCTGTAGCACAGAGAGGTTAAGGTCATACAGATGATGGGTGGAGAGAGGAGTTGAATATAGGGAGTCCATGACCTTAATCTCTACACTATAATGATATACTATATGTAAAAGACTTAACAGGCAGTCTAGCAAATAATGTGTGATCAAGAGGAATGAAGGGGCCTCTCTCCTTATAAAAGTATAAATACTTTTATACTGAAAAATATGTTTATACTGAAAAAAGTATAGTACATACCATGGAATAATATAGAATTTGGAGCAGGAAGCAAAATCCCAGGTATATCCTTTACTACTTGTGTGATTAGGACAAAATCATTCTACAGCTCTAAACTTCAGTTTACTCATTTGTAAAATGGAATCAATGATAACACTAACTTCTTATGATTGTTATGAGGAATCAATGGCACATAGTAAATGTTCAGTGAATGCTAGTATACTTCCTCATTGTTTGCATCCATTATTTGACACTTACCTACACTGCCTAATACTGTTGCTTTTCTCTTCATCTGTGGGTCCTGTGGGTCACCTGTGGGTCCTGTAGTTTATGATAAGCTTTAAGGACTAAGACTACACCCTAAGCCTCTTGGTAAGCCTTTAGCATAATGCTGTGCCAATACAAAGTTCTCATTTAGTTACATTTTTAACTTTCATTGAGTGTGTGCTTGGCCAGACACTATGCGGGGCACTCAAATGCATTATCCCCTTCAAATCTCATATTTCTTGTTTTTTGTTGGATTTTATGCTCCCTAACATATAATCCTACTGAAAAATAGAACTTGTTCTGTTTTTTGCGACTAATTGCAATGGGTAAGGATAATTTCAGAATCTCCCAAGTCCTTTTGTTAGCTGGTAGAAATGAACCTTCCCTCATCCTCCTTTTCTAAATATCCTCAACTTGGTGAGATTTTCCAAAAAAATTGTCAGTGTTTACACAAGTGGGAGCCAGGTTCTCACTCTGAGACTCAGCTGTATGAATCACCTTGAGATTATTTTTCCTGGGACCTTTACCCTCAGCATTTTTCTCACCCTTTGTTTTATTCATTATATTCAAACCTCAAAGGACATGGAAGGCAGGGCTGTGTGACAATACTGATTCTTAGCATACTTAGGGCCAAAGAAGACAAATTGCAAATTCTGTGTAAAGAAATTAAACTTAGAGCTTTATTTGAATCTACCAAAAAGTCATAATGCAGACATGTTGAACCATGTATCTGTGCTCATTATTTTCATAATTGTGGTTTCATAATTGCTTCTGATAAAAAGCAGTGGGATGAAATTCAACATTGAAACATAAATAACCAACAAACCCTGACCATGTGGGAAATGCACTGGAATAAGGATTTACTTTCTCAGATAAAGGAGTGATTAGTAGCTTTGCTGCTACTTAATTCAAAGAAATTGAATTCCGCTTTCTCTATAGGCCAAACTTCCAGCAAATAATGTACAGCATACATGTAGTGGAAGTTTTTGCTGGACAAATGGTTGTGTATTGTGAATGGGGTATAAATTAAGGATACTCTGCTTTTTCTGAACCTACAAGTAACTTCTCATCATGTCTCTCTCTGCACTGCAGTTTGATTTCCATGCATAGAATGTGTTGCTTTGAAACAAAGCCATGGAAACCAGCATCTATTCAAGTGGGGTGCAATCACAAATGGGTGAAGGAGTGCAGTAATGCAATATGGTGCTTTGAGTTTAGGTTAATACCACAACTTAGGAATATCAATTTCTATTACTTACATTAAGGCTGATCTATTAGATGTAGCAGTTAGAGGTAGGAGACAGGTTGGAAGCCACACATTGAACTGGAACTGCTTAAAGAGCTACCTACAGTTGCTGTTTTTATCTCCTTGGCTCTGAGTAAAGATGTTAAGTTCCAATCACCAGAACATCTGACAAATCAGTAGTATAATTGGACCACTTCTAATTACCGAAACAGCCAGCATTATTGGGTACCTGTGACCCAACAGGCTCTGTGTTACACATTTTGTTTGTCTCATTGCATTTAACCCTTACAACAGCCTTGCAAAGTAGACATCATGGCCTTTACTTTATAGATTTTCTAACTGACAGGGAGGTTAAGTCACTTATTTATGCTCACACAGCTTTAAGTTGTAAAGCAAGGCTTGGACTAGGTCTGTGTGAATGCAAAACCTATGCCCTTTCCAATGTCAAGTGCTGCTGCTCAGCTATGTGGGAGGCAGAGAAAGGAAGTGACAATTTTCAGCAATACTACTGACCTATGGACTAAAAGAAGATTCCACACCATCTCAAGAATCCCTTCCTCTGGGATTTGGTGGTGAAAAGACAACATAATGATTAACAACATGAGCCCTAGCATTGGAAAGACTTGGAAAAGCCCCACTTCTGCCACTTGCTAGTTGTGACATCTTAGATAACATACTTATCTTTCAGTCCTTGGTTTTCTTACCTGTAAAATGAGGATAATACTGTTAGTAAATACCTAGTAAATAGAATTGTTGTATGAGCTAAATGAGATCATACATGTAAATTATATGGTATAGTGTCTGGCATATACTAAGTGTTCAATGAATCTTTGCTATCATTATTAGTATATTATTTAATACCTTCACATATAAAGTAAGGGAATTCTCTATCCTCCATTTAGAGATAAGCCTGAATTAGTACTCTAGCATAAATGCAACTGTGGCATTTTCCCTAGCATATCACAAACTATGTTCCAACCATAGACACAAGAAAGATGTAGCCACAAGCTATGTTCCATATATAAGATTTACTAGCTATAATAAGTCCTTAGATTCTCAAAGACCTTCAAATGTGCTATGCCAGGGGAGAACAATCTTCACAAAAACAAACCTCACATTTTTTAACTGAACATAAAAGTTTTCTCCCCAAATAACCAAATGCACCTAATCAACCCTTCAATTCACCTGCCTTACACATCTACCCAAATTCCAGAATCCTTTATTTTAATCATGATTTCTGAGAACATCTTCATTGTGTCATACCTCAAGCAGATTTTTTAAGTATTCTTCACATTAGCTTTTTTTGTTTTTACAAAAATCTGTTCCCTTTCAAACACTTTGCCAAGAGTCAAATTAGATTGATTTACCTCATACTGTATTAAAAACTGAGTTTCTTGCCCCCACACTGAAATATTTAGTGTGCATGTACTGCATAGTCATACCTTTCATTTATTTTTAATCACAATAGGCTTATTTTTGCCATAAAGCAATTGCAGCTTTTATTTCCACAGGGTAAGCAGAAGCAGTGCTTATAAAGAATGAGCTTCATCCCCAGGGTCAAACAGCTTAGCAAGATTGAGTCAAATGGCCAATTCATAAAAATATGTTTTAAAAAGATCCCATGTGTTAAAGGAAACATTAGAATAAAGTAAAGTACTTGGAAAAGTGAAGGATATCTCTAATTTTGTTACAGCTGCAATCAGACATTAAACCTTTAGGAAAAGGGAAATCATTTATGACACCTTGCCCTCAAAGCTATAAAGCAGTGTATAAGTAGCAATCTGTCTTCTATAGCAGCTGTCTAGAAATAAAGAGAGGGTCATATTACAACCTAGTAGCCTAAACTTGGTATGTAGACCAAATTTACTTAATAACAATCCCCAGTCCCTCACTCTCTGCTCTGGCCCAAAGAACATCTTCCAGTTGTTCCAATGTTCTGTACTCTTCCATTCCTCCAACACCTCACATCTGCTATTCCCTTTGCCTGGAATATTCTTACCCTGCTACTTCACTTGTTTTACTCTGTTTTATGCTTAATAATTTTTCTGATCTTGGGGTGCCTGGCTGGCTCAGTCAGTTGAGCATCCAACTCTTGACTTCAACTCAGGTCATGATGTCATAGATTTGTGAGTTGAAGCCCTGCATTGTCAGTGAAGAGCCTGCTTGAGATGTTACCTCTCTCTCTGCCTCTGCCCCACTTTCACTCTTTCTGTCTCCCTCAAAATAAATAAATAAACTTAAAATTTTTAAACGATATTTCTGATCTCATCTAAAATGTCATCCATGAAAAAGCTTTCCCTGACCGCCCCCTCTCCACAAGTCTTGGTTGGTTGATACTGCTATATGAGATTAGAACATCATGCACTACCCCTGTCAAAGAACACATCATATCACGGTGATTATAATTGTTTATTTGCTTGTTTAATAATCTGTATTAAATTGTAAGCTCAATAAAATAGAGACCATGTGTTTCTTTTTCACCATTGTACCTTAGTAGCTGGGCACAAGTACAATGCTTAGTAAATAAGTATTTGTTGAATAAAATTGAAAATAACTGTATTTGATCTTCCACAGATACAAAAAGAGTAAACTTATGATTTGGAAAGTTAGCTTTCTCTGGCAATGTGGTGTAGCAGTTATGAGCTAAATTTTAGAGTTATCCAACCAAACTAAGATTTCTAATGGCAGTTACCACAATTTGCATATTCCCAGCATATTAGACAGTGTTGAGGATATGATGAGAGATCAGTAAATATTTAATGAATGAAGAATGAAAGAAAGAAGGAATGAACAAATAGCTCCTATTTGAGACTTTCTCCCAATCAGGGACATCTCATGTCCTTGGAGCATAAATGAATCCCCACCATGACCCTAACACAAAATCTACTTCCTCCATGAAACTTTCTTTAATCTCACTATGCCTTTAAACAGAAAAATTTACACCAGCCAAAATGAATACAGAAGGCAAACCTACAAAATGTGAGTATTACACAAACCTTACAAGGAATAGTCAATAGGATGGACGATTACGATTCAAATTACGATTCAAAACGAACTCAATAAACCAGAATAAAATGTCTAAACTAAAAAGACTCAATTTAACTGAAATATGTTTTAAATCCAGCATCTAAGTTCAAAGTATCAGTTTCACAAAAACACGATAGGGACAGACTGGTCCTGACAGCAGTTTTGTGAAGCAAACCTGAGGATTTTAGTTGGCCTCAAGATCAATATGAGCCAGAAGTGGGATGTGACTGCTAAAGATGCAAAGGCAATCTAAAGGTACACTAAAAGAAGTAATTTTTCCAGTTCATAAAAAGCTATGGACTCATAGTACCCTATTCCAGTCCAAACACATCTGTGGTATTATTTTTTGACATTTTTTAAATATGAAATTTATTGTCAAATTGGTTTCCATACAACACCCAGTGCTCATCCCAACAGGTGCCCTCCTCAATTCCCATCACCCACCCTCCCCGCCCTCCCACCCCCCATCAACCCTCAGTTTGTTCTCAGTTTTTAAGAGTCTCTTATGTTTTGGCTCCCTCCCTCTCTAACCTTTTTTTTTCCTTCCTCTCCCCCATGGCCTTCAGTTAAGTTTCTCAGGATCCACATAAGAGTGAAAACATATGGTATCTGTCTTTCTCTGTATGACTTATTTCACTTAGCATAACACTCTCCAGTTCCATCCACGTTGCTACAAAAGGCCATATTTCATTCTTTCTCATTGCCACATAGTATTCCATTATGTATATAAACCACAATTTCTTTATCCATTTGTCAGCTGATGGACATTTAGGCTCTTTCCATAATTTGCACTGTTGGTGGGAATGCAAACTGGTGCAGCCACTCTAGAAAACAGTGTGGAGGTTCCTCAAAAAATTAAAAATAGATCTACCCTAATTTTCAACATTTTAACAGAAACATTTACAAACTAGATTGAGTTCAGAATAAATAAACTAAAGTGGTGAAGTAGCACAGAAAACATAGTATATGATAGGTAGCTGAAGGACATGGGGACACTTGAAAATTTTGTGTCAAGGAATGTAGCATCTGTTGGCTGAAGGAAAGGCACAGGGGTAAGGAGTGGTATATGGTACATATACAAGGTGTATGTAATTTGAAAAAGTCCCACCAATGAGTCTAATACACATGGAATCCAACATGCCCACACCACATACATGGTTGAGTTCCCTGCTCAATCCCCACCCCATCACTGGAAAAATGTAAACAGAAATTGTACACTCACTGTCAGGGATGTTAAGAGCAAATTATTTTTTGGAGTCAGTTGTTGGGGGAGATGTCTTGAGAAATGCCTACAGGTTGTGAAGATGCTCTGATTTTATGTTTCTCTGATTCCTAAATAATCTAGCTTTTCCTATTCCTCTGGCAATTACTATTCATTTACTCAGAAAGTATTTATATAATACCTTTGTGAGGGTGGATTCTATGCATAGAATTTTATGCAAAATATGAGGTCAAATATTTAGTGAGTAAATGGATCCTCGAATTGTAAAAAATATTAAGTCTTCAGAAAACCGAATGTTAACAACATTTACTGGGAAAACACAGGATTTGAATTGAGAATACCTGGGTTCTAGACCCAGTTCAATCACATATTAGACTTTTGACCTTGGGTAAGTCACCTGAAGTTAAGTAATTTTCGTTTTCTCATCTGCAGGATAAGAATAATAATGCCCACCTTGGCTATCAGATGAAGTAATAATTAAATGAAACAGTATATGATAAATTGTAAGATGTAGACATTTCATAAACTATAAAGCACCAGGCACCATTTAACCCACCGGCCTATGAATAAATGGTTGACTACCTCTTTGGCAGATTTCTTTTTTTTTTTTTTTTAGTTTATTTATTTTGAGAAAGAGTGAGTGCACAGTTAGCAGGGAAGAGGCAGAGAGAGAGGGAGAGAGAAAATCTCAAGCAGGCTCTGAGTTGTCAGCATGCAGCCCTACACGTGGCTCAATCTCACAAACTGTGAGATCATGACCTGAGCCCAAATCAAGAGTCCTATGCTTAACGACTAAACCACCCAGGCACCCCTGTGCACATTTCTATTGCTATCAATATCAATATTACTCCCTATACAACGCACCTCCCACTCTCACTCCAAGATCACATAACCCTTTCTGAAGCCATTTAGACCTTACTATGAGGCCCTATTTCTTTCCCTGCTTGTAAATATGAGTGAGTACAAGGAATTTCCTAATAGTGTTTTGAGATAATGGAAACCATTTGGTAATGGAATATGGGTGGTACCAATATAGCCTTTGTAGCCTTTTAAGGACTCCCTTCTACCCTCATAACCCCTAGCCAGGCTCCTAAATGGAGCCTTCTATCACTATGGTGATGAGGAGAGCAATTACAGCATCTCATAGACTTTCTGTCTTCAAACAGCCCCCTTAGGCCTCCCTCCCCTTCCTCTTTACTTCAGTAATTTACTTTCTTCAGCTGTCTTCTCAACAACTATTCCCTGAAAAGTCTGTGAACAAAATCTAGACTAAAGTGCTGAAAGTTGATATTGTGCTTTTCCTCCTCCCTTCTCTGGGAGCTATCTATTGATAAGGAAAAAACACGTTCTTATCCCAAAGGAATGAGCCACTAGGGGGACAGGATTACCATTATTTGGGGATATTGAACCTTTTCTGGAATCCTTCATATACTCTCACAGGGACAACAGACTATGCTGAAAAGAAATGCCTCTCTCAGTCCACCTGTACTCTCTGAACCCTGAACCTTTTAATCTGTAACTAGGTGTACATACCTGGCTACATAATCTAGTCTTGGACTTGAAAAATTGGGTAGCTGACAGCACTAAGCTATCAGTGCTTTGTAGGTTGTTGTGTGAATACTAATAATGAAGTGAGGATGTGTGTCCCTTCATGATTTCCTAGATAAAGGTGGCACATATAGAATCACTTGTTATGCAGTGTAAATTTGTGCATTTGAGGCTCCACATAGCAACTGAATTTACTGACTCTAAAGCAACACACATTTTTAAAGTGATGTGAAGAATCAGCCTCTTCACAAAAAAATTTGTGCTAAAAAAAATTGTGCTGAAGCCCCTGGCAAGGTTTCATTTAGACACTACTACAATTTAAATAATTTTCACAACCTTTTGGTTTAGGAAATCATCCTTTGTATTTAACTTATTCCTCTGCTTATTCTTATAAAGTCAACTGGATAATGGAAGAATAAATTAAACTCATGCAACCAGATGTATATCTCAAATCACATTCGTCTCTTTATACAGACAGGCACAGCCCTAAACTTATGTAGTTTGCTCCAGATAATTCACTAGGCTAGAGCTTGCATTAGTATCTGCTGTAAGAAAAAATAATCATGTTCTATTTAAAATTTTGTCATAATATATGGACTGTAATATATATATATAAATTTTCCTCACCTCATGCTCTATGTTAGGACTATGGACAATCATGAACCAAACTTGTAAGATCCATTTTCTAGCCTCACCTCTATCACTAACCAACTGAAGGTCCATAAGCAAATCCCTTTCCCTCTCTGAGCTTTCGTTTATTCAACTGTAAAATGAATATAGTTGGACTAAACTGTTACTAAATAGCAGTCCATAGACAGGTACTACTAGTCAGTGACAAAATATTTATCAGTCATTCCTGAGCAAAAAATGAGATAAGGACAATAAAGTAAGTTTTTCATTAAGATAAATTTATTCAATTTTTCAAATTCGGAACCTATGGACTTATTGGTATAAGACAATATTTTATTACCTGGTGATAATAGAAATGGTAATAGTTTTCTTTAATAATGTCTTTACTTGGAAAAATTCAAAGTTAGCAAGCTTATCTTATTTTTCAGGTTTTGATTTTTTAATATTATTTGTATATTGCAATCAAAAGTCAAGTAGGTTGTACCTAAAATCTCCTCAAACTCTAAAATTCCTAGAATTATGCATCCTATAATCCTTTCTTGCCCAGGCTTGCCATCTCTTTAGAGCCACATTCAAAAGTTCTGTCTTTTTTTTAAAAGTATGTATTCCATTTTATTTACTTATGTAATTATAGTTGCTGGTACTTCCAGAAACATGTTAAGCAATACTTTTGACATTGAGCATTTTTATCTTTTTTAAATATAATTTATTGTCAAATTGGCATACAGTGTGTAAAGTGTGCTCTTGTTTTTTAGGGTAGATTCCTGTGGTTCATTGCCTACATACAACACCCAGTGCTCATCCCAACAAGTGTCCTCCTCAATGCCCATCACCCATTTTCCCCTCTCCCCCACCTTCCCATCCACCCTCAGTTTGTTCTCTGTATTTAAGAGTCTCTTATGGTTTGTCTCCCTCCTTCTCTGTAACTATTTGTCCCCTTCCCTTCCCCCATGGTCTTCTGTTAAGTTTCTCAAGTTCCACATATGAGTGAAAACATATGATATCTGTCCTCGGGCTGACTTATTTTTGTTTAACGTTTATTTATTTTTGAGACAGAGAGAGACAGAGCATGAATGGGGGAGGGATAGAGAGAGAGGGAGACAAAGAATCAGAAGCAGGCTCCAGGCTCTGAGCCATCAGCCCAGAGCCCGATGCGGGGCTCGAACTCACGGACCGCGAGATCGTGACCTGAGCTGAAGTCGGACGCTTAACCGACTGAGCCACCCAGGCGCCCCTCGGACTGACTTACTAAACTCAGCATAATACCTCCCACTTCCATCCATGTTGCTGCAAATGGCATGATTTCATTCTTTCTCAATGTCAAGTAGTATTCTATTGTATATATAAACCACATCTTTATCCATTCATCAGTTGATGGACATTTAGGCTCTTTCCATAATTTGGCTATTGTTGAAAGTGCTGCTATAAGATCCACTGTAGTGGTGCCTGGGTGGCACAATCGGTTAAGTGTTCCACTCATGATCTCACAGGTTCGTGAGTTTGAGCCTCACATCAGGCTGTGTGTTAATGGTGCAGAACCAGCTTGTGATTCTGCCTCTCCCCAAATTGTGTTCTCTCTCTCTCTCTCTCTCTCTCTCTCAAAATAAATAAATAAATAAACTTTAAAAATCCACTGTATTGAGCACCCATTTTAGAAGCACTTCTAAGAGATGTTAAAGGGATCTGTTAAAACTTGGTGGGTTTACCCCTCAATCCAAATCCCAGTGAATTCCAATCTATTATGTCCAAATGTTGGTCATTTCCAGTATTTGAGGATTCAACTATGGCTGATGTTACATAGAAAGAGAGACAGAGAGGGACAGAAGGAGAGAAGGGGAGAAGAAGAGAGAGACAGAAAGGACAAAAAGAACTTCACATTCCATCTATGCAAAACATTTTAAGATGCCAGAAGTATCTGCCTTAAACATCACTGCCCCAAATGTGAATCTTTGCCTTTCTCGGTACCAAGCTAAAGAGTTTACCCAGGTTGCCCTCATTGCAGTCATCACAGATCCCTTTTAGTCCACAATGATACCACTACCTCATATAGGTGAAGAGGTTTGTGTTTTTCAGAAACCTTTTCTATACTTTATCTACTTGGAGCTATTCTATATAAGCTGAGCTTACTAACCAAGGAAGACAGAGCATTTGGATGAAATGTACTGCATAAAATTAAAAAAAAAATAGTTACCACTAACACAGGAAGAGTCCATATTATCCTGATTTAAAGTAGTCTTTATAAAAATGTCCCAGTTTACTCTCAGAGGCCCAAAAGAGAAATGAGCTTTTGCTGTGTGTGTGTGTGTGTGTGTGCGCGCACATGTGTGTATGTGTGTTTCGCTTGTATGTGTTTGCATGTGTGTGTATTTGTGTGTGACATAACATATTTTTTAAAAACACAGCTCCAGGGGCACCTGGGTGGCTCACTCAGTTAAACGTCTGACCTCAGCTCAGGTCGTGATCTCATGATTCAAGCCCAGCATCAGACTCTGTGCTGACAGTGCAGGGTCTGCTTCAGATCCTCTGCCTCCCTCTCTCTCTGCCCCTCCACTCCCTCAAAAATAAATAAACATTAAAAAAAAACCACAGCTTCAGGCAGGTCAAGATTTTCCTACCTGCACTGGTGACAGATCAAGGCTGGTTTTGTTGTTTTTGCAAGCACTTCTCCTAAAGAGAATTTTTAGAAACTTGGAGAACATTAGCTTTATGGATGGGCCAAGAAGTTTTCAAAATGAAAAAAAAATCATAAACCTAAAATGAGGTAGTACTGGGAGTGAAATAGGCAGGAAAGGGGCTTTTTATGTCATCTTTCAAAGATATTTGAAACAATCAGGAGTCTTCTTTTTTTTTTAATTTTTTTAACGTTTATTTATTTTTGAGACAGAGAGAGACACAGCATGAACAGGGGAGGGGCAGAGAGAGAGGGAAACACAGAATCGGAAACAGGCTCCAGGCTCTGAGCCATCAGCCCAGAGCCGGATGCGGGGCTTGAACTCGCAGACCGCGAGATCGTGACCTGAGCTGAAGTCGGACGCTTAACCGACTGAGCCACCCAGGCGCCCCTCGGGAGTCTTCTTAATGCAGAGCCTTTGAAACCAAAGTTGCACTTCAGGTTGGAAACAATATTAGAAAAGAAAGAGCTTCCATGAATTGCCCTGTTCTGAGGCAAGGAAGTTTATCTTAAAAGCAAGTGAATAGTAGAGTTTCTTGCCAGTGACTATAGCCTGTCAGCTTGTCATTCTTTGCTCCCTTCTGCCGTACAGTGATGGAAAGGATAACCAGAAAAATAGGGTATTTGGTTATAAGGTGGCCCCATAGAACAGCAGCCAGTACAGTATCTGGCATGTGGAGGACATCCAAAATTCATTTACATGGTGATGGTAACAGGATAACCATACACTTTGTTATTTAAACTGGGACACTTTTTAGGTTAAAAGTGGCAGCTCTTAATAATTACAGCAGGTATAAACTATAACTGTCCACAGGCAGACTAGCATGTCTGATCACTCTAGTTATGAAGTACAGAATTCAGATAGTGAATTTAATTCCAGACATTGGTGACTAAATAAAAGTTGTAATAGTCTGATTATATACAGAGTACAGTCAAGTTGGGGACTATTGCTTGACTCTGAAGAAGTCAGGTGATTGTTAAAAGATAGTCAGATATTCTCCAAAGAAAGCTCAAGTCTGTCTGATTGTGTCTCCAATTTTAGGTTTACAATGTTTTTCATTATGTAAAACTACTTATTAAGAAAGACAACTGTCACAGGAAAGAATAAAAAGCATGTAAACAATTTAACTATATCATATTACCAAGAGTATATAACATACAAAAAACTTTCCATTGAAGATCCAGTGATCTAAAGAAAATAAGAGAATTGTTTCTCTCCCAGGAACCCTTCCAAACAGCTCACTCCACTGACAATAATCTACCTTACACAAAAATGCAAGTGACTCCTACTGAATGTCCATAAACCAAGTTTACAGGCCCGGTCTTATTGCTAGAATTGACGGATGGGCCCTTCCAACCCTTCTTATAATATCTGAAAAGTACTGTGGATTCACAAGGCAACTTTTATAACATCTGACCCTCTTTCAGCATATATCCAACAAAAATTTTTCGAAGTTGAGAGCCTACCATTCAGTCATGTAGTAGCCATTTTCCTAAGTAATCTTTTCAGCTTCCTCAGAAAAGAAACTTGTCAGTCAGGATGATCAAAGTATCTACTATGCCAGCAATGGCCACGTTACCAACCAGCAGCCACTTGGCAATATTTCAAGGCTTGTTCCAGAATAGCTGGAAGTAAAACAATTCTTGGATTCTAAAATCATGGAATCCCAACAGTTCCAATGAAATTGGAGTTAGTTATCCTAGGTCCCTTAAGGAGAAAAAAATTACCCTGTTTGTGAACATAAAGTAATCATGTTGTTCAAAGTCAACACAACTCTGAGTATACAGATAAATGCACTTAGATCTGTACACCCAGTAAACATCCTTAATTCTATGCTGCAAAAAAGGATTATTGGCAAAGAGAATCTTTAAATTACCCTTATAGCATGTGTCGCCTCGGCAAAACATCAAATGGCCCTTTCTTCAATGGCCAAACTAATGGAGAAAGGATATATCCACAGATGGCAACAAGACATGTATTGAACCAATTATTATAGTGTCTCTCAACAATGCTTTTATCATACATCAATCAGCTATTAAAATATTAGAAAAATACCTGGAAAATAAGCAGCAAAAGGGAGGTGTGGTCTGGCTAACCAGAAGTCTGGGTGGTTATTCCTGAGTAATTAAGAGCTGGCTTAAACATTCATAGTTTATAACCTTACATGTAAGGACAGCTCCTGACTAACTTTAAGTAGCTTTTTAATTGTCCTCTTCTAACCAGACTCTCACCCAGTCACTAATGCGATACCAAAGAGGCTAAAGACTTGCTCATTTCTGATAAACTAAATGCTAATATATTACTTCTCTGCTTATTCATATTCTGAAAGAGGATTTAGTGGACAACTTGCTTTCAAAGATAAGCATACTTATAGTGGGATTGGAGAGAGCCTGGTTTAAGGTAAATGTCACTAAAAAAACCCAAAATTTTAGCTTTTTCAGCAACTCACTGGTTTATCTTGAGAAAATTACTTTATTCCCATATGTTCTCTTCAGTAGAAGCAATGGAAGCTTTGAACTACATGACTTATAAATGTACTTCCAATATAGACAGTTTATGTTAACTTTGGTCAGAAGAAATTTCATCTACAAAGAAGGCTGACCTTATGTATAAATTTTATTTGTAGGAACATCAGGACCACCTTACCCCATATACACTCAAATCCAGATACTTGGATGATAGCTTCAGTCAGGCCACTGGATTATTTACAGTAAATTACTTAACTTTTCTGGGCCTTTATCTTTCTCTGTAAAAGGGATGAAACGCACCAATAACTTTTAAATGACATTCCATTGGGGCCTTGGATGTCATAGGCCTATAGAGCTATGAATACTTCAAGAACCACCAAAAGAGAAGGAAAAAGGAAAGACCAACAGGAAAGCCAATTGTGTGAGACTCTTGGTCACCTATATGCATCATGACACTGATCAGAGCAGTTCTGCTTTATCAATATTACTATTTGGGTAAGGTAATATTTTACTTGAAAAGGGGGCTTCAACAAATGAAAGGAAACTTGGAAATCATAGAACTAAGTTGTTTCCTGAGTTTGGTTTCATAAAGAGTAAGCAGTTATTTGTTAAATGACTAATCCTGTAGTTCTAAACCAAGTACCAGCAAACTTTTTCTGGGAAAGGCCACATAGTAAATATTTTAGGATTTCTATGCCACTCAAACTCTGTCACTACTACTCATCGCTGCCTTTGTAGCATGAAAGCAGCCTCATTGGACAAAATATAAATGAATGGTGATGGGGCACTTGGGTGGCTCAGTCAGTTAAATGTCCAACTCTTGATTTTGGCTTAGGTCATGATCTCATGGTTCATGAGATCAAGCCCAACATCAGGCTCTGTGCTGATAGTACAGAGCCTGCTTGGGATTTCTCTCTCCCTCTCTTTCTCTGGCCCTCCCCTGCTCTCCCCCCTCAAAATAAATAAATAAAATTTTTTAAAAAATTAAATAAATGAATGGTTGGAGGAGCCAAGATGGCAGAACAGCATGGAAGTTTTTTGTGTGTCTCGCGTCCATGAAATACAGCCAGAACAACAATAAACCATCCTACACACCTAGAAAACTGATCTGAGGATTAACACAACAATCTGCACAACCTGAACTGCAGAATTCAGCAGGTATGCAGCGCAGAGAGGTGAACTGGGGGAGAGAGAAGCCATGGAGAACAGGAAGCCACTTTTGCATGCTGAGAGAGGACGGAGATGGGGGGTGGAAATACAGGAAAATCCACCCCCAAAAGCAGCTGGAGAGAAAGTGGAAAAGTGGAAACAGCCACAGAAACTGAACTAAAAAGGGAGAAAGGAGAGAGGGTTTAAATTCCATTAATACTATAAACAGGGGGAGCACAGAGTCTGAAACTCCACAGCCCGATAACTGGCAGTGCTCTGGTGGGAAGGGCGAATCCCCAGGAGCATAGTGGAGTCTGGGATTCTTCAGGCCACACTTGGAGAGGCAGTTACCCTGCTGGGAGGTCACCTGGTAGAGGCTTTGTGGGTCCCCCAAAGGCAAGGCACCAGTGGACCTAGGAGAACAACCACATTCACTGGTGCTGGAAAAAGGTTGTTAAGGGTGAATGAAGCCTGGTGTGAGATGTGGTCGTGATTTTCCATAATCCCTGAAATGCTGCTGCTACACTATCTCGTGAACATTTTCTGTGGTGGGCTGGCACCCTGCCGCACTCTTTGGGTATTGACAGCAGCGTGGTCCCACAAACATTCCTAGGTATAGCCAGCACCCAGCCATTGCTCAGTGAGACACTACTGCAAAGAGGCAGAATGGGTCAAAGCTGTAGTCCTTCAGAGGTGAGGGGTCAGGAAACACAGGCACATCTGAGATAAAACTCAGGAGGAAGGTGCCGCCTGGCAACCTGATGGCTTGGTCACAGTGTAAAAATGGGGAGTGGAAAGAAGCTGGACACAAAGGAAGGGGCGCAATTGCTGACTGTGGAGAACAGAGTTCCAATACTAGAGACTGGGTAGCTGGATGACACCATTTTCACTGCATACACACCTACAAGCTCCACAACAATCCATACTAATAAGCTAAGCAGTGCCATCTACTGGAGAATGGAGCCATTACACAAAGCCCATTCCAACTGGGCCAACCTAGCTCTACAAGAACACAAGTCTCTCCACCTGCTTAGTTTATGGACTATAAAGCACTTCATAGTTTGACTTCTAGGGGAAAACAGTAATTTCAGTCGTTTTTCAGTTTGTTCACTGGTGCATCTATTCAATTTGCTTCCTTTTTTTCTTTTTTTTCTCTTTTTCATTTCTTTTCTTTTTATTGAATGCGGAAAGAGAACAAATTCATTTTTATTTTCAATTTTTATTAAAAATATTTTTCTTTAATTTTTTCAATTATATTTTTACTTTTGTGTAAATATTTTCAAATTCAATTTTACTTCTATCATTTCATTTTAGCCTACTTCAGTGTATTAATTTTTTCAAATTTTCAAACAATATCCTTTTTTTACTTTCCCCTTTTTTCCCATCTAGGATCTAGCGTCATTTATTCGATTTTTGTGTGCGTGTGACTTTCTTTTTAATTTTTTTTAAATTTTTTTACCTCATTAATTCCTTTTCTACCTTCAAAATGACAAAATGAAGGAATTCACCCCAAAAGAAAGAGCAGGAAGAAACGACAGCCAGGGACTTAACCAACACATATACAAGCAAAACGTCTGGACCAGAGTATAGAATCACGAGAATAAGAATACTAGCTAGAGTTAAAAATAGTAGAATCCCTTTCTGCGGAGATAAAAGAAGTAAAGCTAGTCAGGATGAAATAAAAAATGCTATAAATGAGCTGCAATCACGGATGAATGCCACGGTGGCAAGGATAGATGAGGCAGAACAGAGAATCAGTGATATAGAGGACAAACTTATGGAGAATAATGAACAGAAAAAAAGAGGATGATTAAGGCAAAAGAGCACGATTTAAGAATCAGAGAAATTGGTGACTCATGAAAAAAGAACAACATCAGAATCATAAGGGTCCCAGAAGAGGAAGAGAAATAAATAGGGGTAGAAGCATTATGTGAGCAAATCATAGCAGAAAATTTTCCTAATCTGGGGAAAGAAACAGACATTAAAATCCAGGAAGCACAGAGGACTCCCATTGGATTCAAGAAAAACTGATCATCAACAAGGCATATCATAGTCAAATTCACAAACTACTCAGGCAAGGAGAGAATCACAAAGCAGCAAAGAAAAAACAGTCCTTAACCTACAAGGGAAGACAGGTTAGGTTTGCAGCAAACTTATCCACAGAAAATTGGCAGGCCAGAAAGGAGTGGCAGGATATATTCAAAGTGCTGACTCAGAAATATATGCATCCAAGAATTATTTATCCAGCAAGGCTGTCATTAAAAATAGGAGAGAAAAAAGTTTCCCAGACAAACAAAAACTAAAGGAGTTTGTGACCACTAAACGAGCCCTGCAAGAAATTTTAAGGGGGATTCTCTGAGGGGAGAAAACATTAAAAAATAAAACAAATAAATAAAGACCAAAAGCAACAAAGACTAGAAAGGACCAGAGAACACCACCAGAAACTCCAACTCTACAAGCAACATAATGGCAATAAATTCAAATCTTTCAGTACTCACTCTAAACGTCAATGGACTCAATGCTCCAACAGAACACATAGGGTAACAGAATGGATAAGAGAACAAGATGCATCTATATGCCATTTACAAGAGACACACTTTAGACCTAAAGACACCTTCAGATTGAAAGTAAGGGGATTGAGAACCATCTATCATGCTAATGGTCAACAAAAGAAAGCTGGAGTAGCCATACTTATATAAGACAATGGAGACTTTAAAATAGGGCCACCTGGGTGGCACAGTCTGTTGAGCGTCCGACTTCAGCTCAGGTATGTGAGTTCGAGCCCCGCATCAGGCTCCGTGCTGACAGCTCAGAGCCTGGAGCCTGCTTCGGATTCAGTGACTCCCTCTCTCTCTGCCCCTCCCCTGCTCATGCTCTGTTTCAAAAATCAATAAAAACGTTTTTTTTAATTTAAAAAAATAAAGACTGTATCAAGAAATGAAGAAGGGCATTATATCATAATTAAGGGGTCTATCCACCAAGAAGACCTAACAATTGTAAACATTCATGCACCAAATGTAGGACGACTCAAATATACAAATCAATTAATCACAAACATAAAAAAACTCATTGATAGTAATACCATTATAGTAGGGGACGTCAACACCCCATTCACAGCAATGGACAGATCATCTAATCAAACAATCAACAAGGAAACAATGGCTTTGAATGACACACTGGACCAGATGGACTTAAAAGGTATATTCAGAACATTTCATTCCAAAGCAGTGGAATGGCATTCTTCTCCAGTACACATGGAATGTCCTCTAGATTAGACTACATATTGGAACAAAAGTCAGCCCTAAACAAGTACAAAAAAATCAAGATCATACCATGCATATTTTTAGACCACAACACTATGAAACTTGAAATCAACCACAAGAAAATATTTGGAAAGGTAACAAATACTTGGAGACTAAAGATCATCCTACTAAAGAATGAATGGGCTAACTAAGCAGTTAAAGAGGAAATTAAAAAATTCATGGAAGCCAATGAAAATGATAACAACACAACCCAAAACCTCTGGGAAGCAGCAAAGGTGGTCATGAGAGGAAAGTATATAGTAATCCAGGCCTTCCTAAAGAAGGAACAAAGATTTCAGATACACAACCTAACCTTATGCCTTAAAGAGCTGGAAAAAGTACAGCAAATAAAGCCCAAATCCAGCAGAACATGGGAAATAATAAAGATTAGAGCAGAAATTAATGCTATCAGAAAAAATAGAACAGATTAATGAAACCAGAAGCTGGTTCTTTGAAAGAGTTAACAAATTTGATAAACCACTAGCCAGTTTGATCAAAAAGAAAAAGGAAAAGACCCAAAAAAATACAATCAAGAATGAAAGAGGAGAGATCACAACCAACACAGCAGAAATGAAAACAATAATAAGAGAATATTATGAGCAATTATATGCCAGTAAAATGGGCAATCTGGAAGAAATGGACAAATTCCAAGAAACATATACACTACCAACACTGAAATAGGAAGAAAAAGAAAACTTGACAGACCCATAACTAGTAAGGGAATTGAATTAGTAATCAAAAATCTGCCAAAAAACAAGAGTCCATGGCCAGATGGCTTTCCAGGGGAATTTTACCAAACATTTAAGAAAGAGTTAACACCTATTCTCTTGAAGCTGTTTCAAAAAATAGAAAATGGAAAGAAAACTTCCATACTCTTTCTATGAAGCCAGCATTACCTTGATTCCAAAACCAGACAGAGACCCCACTAAAAAGGAGAACTATAGATCAATTTCCCAGATGAACATGGATGCAAAAATCCTCAACAAGATATCAGCCAATGGGCTACAAAAATACATTAAAAAAATTATTCACCACGACCAAGTGGGATTTATACCTGGGATGCAGGGCTGGTTCAATATCCACAAAACAATTAACGTGATTCATCACATCAATAAAAGAAAGGACAAGAACCATATGATCCTCTCAACAGATGCAGAGAAAGCATTTGACAAAATACAGCATCCTTTCTTGATAAAAACCCTCAAGAAAGTAGGGATAGACGGATCGTACCTCGAGATCATAAAAGCCATATACGAGCGACCCAATGCTAATATCATCCACAATGGGGAAAAACTGAGAGCTTTCCCCCTAAGGTCAGGAACAAGACAGGGATGTCCACTCTTGCCACTGTTATTCAACATAGTATTGGAAGTATTAGCCTCTGCATTCAGACAACTCAAAGAAATAAAAGGCATCCAAATCGGCCAGGAGGAGGTCAAACTTTCACTCTTCGCAGATGACATGATACTCTATATTGAAAACCAAAAAGATTCCACCAAAAAACTGCTAGAACTGATCAATGAATTCAGCAAAGTCACAGGATAAAAAGTCAATGCACAGAAATTGGTTGCATTCCTATACACCAACAATGAAGCAACAAAAAGAGAAATTAAGGAACTGATCCCATTTACAATTGCACCAAAAAACATAAAATACCTAGGAATAAACCTAACTAAAGAAGTGAAAAATCTATACACTGAAAACTATAGAAAGCTTATGAAAGAAATTGAAGAAGATACAAAAAAATGGAAAAATATTCCATGCTCCTGGATAGGAAGAACAAATATTGTTAAAATGTCAATACTACCGAAAACAATCTACATATTCAATGCAATCCCTATCAAAATAACACCAGCATTCTTCAAAGAGCTAGAGCAAAGATTCCTAAAATTTGTATGGAACCAGAAAAGACCTCAAAGATCCAAAACAATCTTGAAAAAGAAAACCAAAGCAGGAGGCATCACAATCCTAGACTTCAAGCTATACTACAGAGCTGTAATCATCAAGCCAGTATGGTACTGGCATAAGAACAGACACTCAGATCAATGGAACAGAATAGAGAACCCAGAAATGGACCCACAAACGTATGGCCAACTAATCTTTGACAAAGCAGGAAAGAATATCCAATGGAATAGACAGTCTCTTCAGCAAGTGCTGCTGTGAAAACTGGACAGCAACATGCAGAAGAATGAACCTGGACCACTTTCTTACACCATACACAAAAATAAACTCAAAGTGGATGAAAGACCTAAATGTAAGACAGGAAGCCTTCAAAATCCTTGAGAAGAAAGCAGGCAAAAACCTCTTTGATCTTGGCCGCAGCAACTTCTTACTCAACACATCTCTGAAGGCAAGGGAAACAAAAGCAAAAATGAACTACTGGGACCACGTCAAAATAAAAAGCTTCTGCACAGTGAAGGAAACAATCAGCAAAACTAAAAGGCAACCGATGGAATGGGAGAAGATATTTGGAAACAGCATATCAGATAAAAGGTTAGTATCCAAAATCGACAAAGAACTTATCCAACTCCACACCCAAAAAACAAATAATCCAGTGAAGAAATGGGAAAAAGACATGAGTAGACATTTCTCCAAGGAAGATATCCAGATGTCCAACCGACACATGAAAAGATGTTCAAAATCATTCATCATCAGGAAAAAACAAACCAAAACCACAATGAGATACCACCTCAGACCTGTCAGAATGGCTAACATTAACAATTCAGACAACAACAGATGTTGGCGAGGATGCAGAGAAAGAGGATCTCTTTTGCATTGTTGGTGGGAATGCAAGCTGGTGCAGCCACTCTGGAACACAGTATGGAGGTTCATCAAAAAATTAACAATGGACCTACCCTACCACCCAGAAATTGCACTACTAGGTATTTATCCAAGAGATATAGGTATACTGTTTTTAAAGGACATATGCATCCCAATGTAACTGACAAGGCTATTGTAAAGCTTGAATCTGCTAACAGTTATAAAATGCCTGGTATATGGGCTTTAGTGGGTATTTTTTATTTGTGACTCTACATTCATTATCTACCCTCTCTGCTCTACTCTGGGTTTCAAGAGGAAAAACTATATTGACTACATTATCTGGGCTCCTTTGCCCTTGGGCTTCCCATCGGATCCAAACAATGAGCAAGCGGCACTGGCAAGATATAAGACGATAGGAGGAGAGAAAAATCAGATTATTTATTCCCTCTACTCTTTCTCTGCCAGGCTGTGATTTGGCAGTTCCCGTTATGTTGACCTTTCATTATGGATCCCCTTTCCAGTTTTCTTTTCTTATTATTTTTTTAATATGAAATTTATTGTCAAATTCATTTCCATACAACACCCAGTGCTCATCCCAACAGGTGCCCTCCTCAATGCCCTCCCCTCCTTCCAAGCCCCATCAACCCTCAGTTTATTCATTTTAGCCACTCTGACTGGCGTGAGGTGGTATCTCACGTGTGGCTTTGATTTGTATTTCCCTGATGAGGGTGACTTCGAGCATCTTTTCGTGTGCCTGTTGGCTATCTGGACCTCTTCTTTAGAAAAGTGTCTATTCATGTCTTCTTCCCATTTCTTCACTGGATTATTTGTTTTTTGGTTTTGGAGTTTGGTGAGCTCTTTATAGATTTTGGATACTAGCCCTTTTTCTGATATGCCATTTGCAAATATCTTTTCCCATTCTATTGGTTGCCTTTTAGTTTTGTTGATTGTTTCCTTTGCAGTGCAGAAGCTTTTTATCTTCATGAGGTCCCAATAGTTCATTTCTGATTTTAATTCCCTTGCCTTTGGAAATGTGTCAAGTAAGAAATTGCTGTGGCTGAGGTCAGAGAGGTTTTTTTCCTGCTTTCTTCTCTAGGGTTTTGATGGTTTCCTGTCTCACATTCATGTCCTTTATCCATTTTGAGTTTATTTTTGTGAGTGGTGTAAGAAAGTGGTCTAGTTTCATTCTTCTGCATGTTGCTGTCCAGTTCTCCCAGCACCATTTGTTAAAGAGACTGTCTTTTTTCCATTGGATATTCTTTCCTGCTTTGTCAAAGATTAGTTGGCCTTACTTTTGTGGGTCAAATTCTGGAGTCTCCCCTTTCCAGTTTTAGGTAGCACCATTTTCTCCCCTTGTCCCTTCAAGTCTAGGGTGCTGATCATTTCCTAAAGTTATTAGTCTCAAGGCACTTCACCATCCCTTGTTGGTTCCCATAACCCTGTTCACACCTTTGTAAATGCTCCCTTCATCAATGTTTCTTCAGTTGTCCTTTGAGTGTGTTATTTTTTTTTCCTACTAGAACTCTAACACATAGAGATGCTAATATTCATTACCCCATCTTTCTGAACTCACATTTCTAAATATGCTGCTTTCATTTTTTTAATCCAGGATAAACCATCCCAAAATGTAATATAGGTCCCAGATCAACATTTTAAGAAGAAAGCTTTCTCCGGGGGCTCCTGGGTGGCTCAGTCAGTTGAGCGCCCTACTTTGGCTCAGGTCATGATCTCGCCATCTGTGTGTTCAAGACCCGCGTCAGGCTCTGTGCTGACAATTAAGAGCCTGTAGTCTGCTTCGGATTCTGTGTCTCCCTCTCTCTTTGCCCCTACCCTGCTCATGTTCTCTCTCTCTCTCTCTGTCAAAAATAAACATTAATTTTAAAAAAAAAAGAAGAAAGCTTTCTCTGCCAAACATGAAAGATTGCTCCTTGGAAAATTGTCAAATATAACAAACCACATAAAGTCCTATCTTAATTGCAAATATCTTGCAATTAATTGAAACAAGGAGGGGCATGGGGGTTGCTCAGTCGGTTAAGCGTCTGACTTCAGCTCAGGTCATGATCTCACGGTCCATGAGTTTGAGCCCCACATCAGGCTCTCTGCTGACAGCTCAGAGCCTGGAGCCTGCTTCAGATTCTGTGTCTCCCTCTCTCTCTGCCCCTTTCCCACTCGCTCGCTCTCTCTGTCTCTCTCTCAAAAATAATAAACATTAAAAAGTTTTTTTTAAAAAAGAAACAAGGGAAGAACAGGTGGAAAATCTATCTTGTAGATTTAACAGGAAGTTCTTGGTGTAAATTTGTTGACTCCTCCAAGGCCATAAAAACAGTGCCCCCTCATCTTGGGGAGATGCAGTTCTGCTTTAATCTATGGATCAGGCCAATGACCACAAACAGTTGCAGAACTCCTGAGCAAATTTTCAAAAGTAGCTGTTGATAATAGAAACACTAGACGTATTACATACAAAACTGATAAAGATTTTTGTTCATTTGTTTTTAAATAGTGTAATGTGTTGGTAAAGGGATGAAGAAATGCATATGCCATTCAACCTTTATAAAAAGATTGTATCAATTTGTGTTCTCACCAACCCTAAGAATTTCTGTAGTGCTGTTTCTTGCCAACAGTGGTGTAAAAATTTTAATTTTGTCTATTTTTCAGTATCTCATTAAGGCTTAATTTTTCTCTCTTATTTCCAATGTGGGAATTTAAATTTTCTCTTTAGTAGCATGTTTATGCAAGTCTCTTGACCGTTTTTCTTTTTCCAAATTTTTAAATTTTTGTTTATTTATTTATTTTTTAATTTCAGGTTAGTTGGCACACAATGTTACATTAGTTTTAGGTGTACAACTTAGTGATTTGATAAGTTTATACATTATTCTATGTTCACAAATGTAGCTACCATCTGTCCTGTTACATCACTATTACAATATCATTGACTGTATTTCTTCATCTGTGAGTTTTACTCCCATGACTTATTCATTCCATAACTGGAATCCTGTAGCTCCCTCTCCCCTTCATCCATTTTCCCCAACCTCCAACCTGTCTCACCAATGACAACCAATTTGTTCTGTGTAGTTATAGGTTTGATTCTGCTTCTTGTTTGTTCATTCATTTGTTTCTCTCTCTTTTTTTAGATTGCACTAATGAGTTGAATCATATGGTATTTATCTTTCTCAGTCTGACTTATCTCACTTAACTTAATACCTTTTAGGTCCATCCATGTCTAAGATGGTACAATCTCATCTTTTTATGGCTTGGTAATATTCCATTTTGCATATATACCACATCTTCCTTATCCATTTACTATTGATGGACACAGGTTACTTCTATATCTTGGCCATTGTAAATAATGCTGCAAGAAACATAGGGGTGCATATATCTTTCCAAATTAGTGTTTTTGTTTTGTGTAAATGCCCAGGAGTGGAATTATTGGATCATGTGGTATTTTTGTTTTTAATTTTTTTATGAACCTCCATAATGTTTTCCACAATGGCTGTACCAACTTAAATTCCCACCAAAAGTGCACAAAGGTTATTTTCTCCACATCTTTTTCAATGCTTGTTATTTCTTATCATTTTGATTTTAGCAATTCTGAAAGGTGTAAGGTGATATCCCATTGTGTTTTTCATTTGAATTTCCCTGATCATTACTGGTATTGAGCATCTTTTTATGTATATGCTGGCCATCTGTATATCTTTTTTTTGAAAAAATGTTATTCAGGTCCTCTGCCCATTGGTTTTACATATACGTTTTTTGAATACTAACTCTTTTTCAGATATATCATTTGAAAATATCTTCTTCCATTCAGTAGGTTGTCTTTACATCTTGTCGATGGTTTTCTTAGTTCTACAAATCTTTTTATTTTGATGTAGTCCCAATCATTCACTTTTGCTTTTGTTTCCCTTGTCTTAGAAGACACATCTGGAAAAATCTTGCTACAACCAATGTCAGAAGAATTATTTCCTGTGCTCTTTTCTAGAATTTTTATGGTTTCAGGTCTCACATTAAGGTCTTTAATCCATTTTGAGTTTGTTTTTGTGTATGGTGTGAAAAAGTGGTCCAGTTTCATTCTTTTACATATATCTGTCCAATTTTCCCAGCATCATTCATTTATTGAAGATATCGTCTTTTCCCCATTGCATGCTCTTACCTTTGTCATAGTTTAATGGATCATAGCAGTGTGTGGGCTTATTTCTAGGTTTTTTATTCTGTTCCATTGTTGTGTATATTTTTGTGCCTGTACCATACTGTTTTGATTACTACAGCTTTGTAGTGTATCTTGAAATCTGGTATTGTGATACCTCCAGCTTTGTTACTCTTAGAATTGTTTTTCCTATTTGGGATCTTCTGTGGTTCCATACCAATTTTAGAATTATTTGTTCCAGTTTTATGAAAAATGATATTGGTATTTTGATAGGGATTGCATTGAATTTGTAGATCGCTTTGGATAATATGGGCAGCTTAACAATATTGATTCTTCCAATCTATTACTGGGAATTATTTTATGTTAAGTACTGGGCTTGAAAGTTCCTAAACTCTGTAAGTAGTGTAAGTAAAAACTTCAAATCTATGAGAAATATGACCCATTACTGCAAATTTTCAGGAAAGACTTTTCCTCATTCAAATCCCAGATAATGATAGATTTCCTTATTTCCCTGTATTACTGCATGTAATTTTTTCTAGCCCATTATTTCATTGAAGTTGTAGCCGTTTGGCTTCCTGGTTTTATATAAAAGGCACTTTGCACTGACCCAAGGTTTTATCTCTTATCTTCATATAGGTGTTCAAACACAAACCTTTAGACTACTAAGCCTTATACCTCCTGCACCTCCCTCTATGGCATCCATATCATAAAATATATATTTACTTCTCTGCTTTTACCTCTCTGTTTCTGAATCCTGGCAATATTTTTATTTTATCTTACTTTCCTAAGAGCTAAGTTATATATTTAATAGAACACTTGTTATAATTTATCTAATATTTCTAGAAATCCTCTAAGAGGATTCTCATGGTATTTAGTTCCAAAAAGTTTCTCAATATTACTTTTAAAATAAAATTTTAAAATTTATTTTTAAAAGATGGATAAATAAAGCATTAAGGAAACTTTAAAATAATACTGAAATAGGAAAAGCTTTTCAAATGAAGATATAAAATCTGGGATCTGTGAAGAAAGTATTTCGTTAATTTGGCTATATAAACATTAAAACATTCTGTATGCAAAAAATTACCATTAAGAAAGAAGGTAAATGACAAACTATGAACAAATATTTGCTATGCATGTGTCAGAAATAGGGCCAATTTCTTTCACATTCAAGGAACTATTAAAATTCAATGAGAAAAAAAATAAAAAATGAGCAGTTCACAAAAGAAAAATCCAAATCACCAACAAACATATAAATACATAGTCAACTTGACTTATTACTTTTTAATTAATTTATTTATTTTGTAAAAGAGAAAAAGACAGACAGAAAGAGGGAAAGAGAATCCCAAGCAGGCTCCATACTGTCAGCTTAGAGTGCAATGCAGGGCTCGAAGTCACAGAACTCTGAGATTGTGACCTGATCCAAAACCAAGAGTCAGATGCTTAACTGACTGAGCCACCAGGCACTCCACAACCTCACTTATTACTAGTGACTACTGGCTACTACAGAGAAGAGGCAGGGAAGGAGGAGGATTTTACTTTTGATCTTTTGCTTTTTCTTTAGAGTTTGAAATTTTACGTGAACAGGGATTATTTTTTTAATGAAAAAAACTAATAAGAATAATAGCAACAATAATAAAATGCCAAAAGGAATAGGTATCCACATTATAATTACAGGGAAACAAAGAGGTGAAGAGGAGGGAGGGCTGAGATGCAAGCAAGCACTGAGCTACTATGTTTTCTGGCTACTTCTAGAGATACTGCTTATATAGAGATGAGGGACAAAGTGTCTGTGTGGCTACAAACTCATCAGTAGGAAGCAGTGATGCCTAATTAGTCCATATTTATTTTTATGCTGAAAGTGTTGCCACATTACATTCTTCATGATAATACTCCGTGTTAATTTAACAGTTCTCATTTTCATGCACATTAATTGTAATTGCATTCTAACTTTCAATCCATTGTTGAGGAATACAGGTGGCAGCCATTATCATTAGTTATTTATTAAGTGCACAGACATATAGAAAAGATTTATTAATATAAAAAAGAAAACAGACATGTGTTAGCAAAAAAATTATTCAAACATGATTGAATCTCTTTCTCTTCCAGCTTAACCTGTAAACCCTTAATCTCATATCCAAATGTTCAAGCCCCTCTAAGATATTGCCCTTTCATTTTTATAAAGCATATAATACACAGGGTGAAACAGAGAGGAAAGCTCTGTCATTAGACTGGCTCTAAATTCCCACTTCCTACCTGTGTGCACTTGAGCAAGTTGCTTAAGCTCTCTTAGTTTCAGCCAGTTTCCTCATTTGTAAAATGAAAACCGTAAAAGTACACACAAAGATTGTCAGGAGAATTGAACAAAATGATTAGCATGTGAAACATTTACTATAGTGGCTGACACATGGTCAATAATCCATAAATGTTAGCTATTATTATTGTGAATAATCAATTGTATATTGAGGTCCCAGAACCATGCTAAGACAAAGTGAGAGATACTCTAACCTCTTATAATGTTGTTGAGTGGAAAAGCATGTAAATTCCAAGATGCAGCTATTGAAACCCTATATTGTTCATTGCCAGTACCCAATCAGCCTTACTCTCAAAATGAAAAGTTCCAGCAGTTAAGCCCCAAAGTACAAAACTTCTCTTGTCAACAATGGATCAACTAGAAGCAACATTTTTATTTTTATTTTTATTTTTAATATGAAATTTATTGTCAAATTGGTTTCAATACAACACCCAGTGCTCATCCCAAAAGGTGTCCTCCTCAATACCCATCACCCACCCTAGAGGCAACATTTTTAAAAGGTAGAGGTGGCATCATAGTCATGAAAAGAAAAGTAAATTCAATGAGCAAGGAAAACCAGGTCTTCAGTGGAGCAGAATAATCCAAACCCATAACACTGGTTATTCCCGAAGTATATGATCTAAAAACAAGTCACTAATTGTACCTTAATAGCTTTATAAAGCACACCCTAGAACTGTTTGGTTTTGTTGATTTTGTATGGTACTTCCAACCAGGAAGTACCAGCAGAAAAGAAAAGGCCACTGCTTGCACAGGTATTCCTCAGAAAGAACAAAATATCATAAAGTAGTTTACAAATGGGTGACAACTATGTCTTATGGTGCTGGAGGTGGTAGTGGAGTTGATTATAATGACTACACTGAGTGGTAATGAATCTCAAAAGTGCTCTTATGTATTATAAATAACATAATTGGGACTAGTCAAAGTCTTATACAATACAACGTTTTAGAGCTATAAAGGATGCTACATCCTTAAAAACATGCTCCATTGCATGTGGATATCAAAGCTATTTTCAGGTAAGTACTTTTTAAAATGAAGATTACTGGGCTCATTTGAATCCTTGTATCTTCATTTTTATCAAGCTTTCTATGTGATTCTTATGCAGCCTGAAGTATGAGGGTCATACCTTTAGAGATCCTGATTTAATTTTACAAAAGATAATCTTCTGCTATATAGAAAGTTACCAGCCATAGAATAACCAAAAACATTATGCTTCTTGAAAGCAACATAATGCATGAAGGTGAATATAAAATCAGACAAATCTATGTTCAAATTACACTTGCACTACTTGTAATTTGGTCTTAGATGAAATACTTAATCTTGTGACCCTCAATTTTTCTGATGTAAGAGTGTAGATGAGGAGGGATGTCTGGGTGGCTCAGTCGGGTAAGCATCCCACTCTTGATTTTGGCTCAGTTTATGATTTCATGGTTCCTGAGTTCGAGCCCAGTGTTGGGCTCTGATTTGACAGTGCAGAGCCTGCTTGGGATTCTCTGTCTCTCCCTTTCTCTTTCTCCCCCTCCCTCTCCTCATATTCTCTCTCTTTCTCTCTCTCTTTCTTCTTCTTCTTCTTCTTCTTCTTCTTCTTCTTCTTCTCAAGAATAAATAAATATTAATAATAATAATAATGATAATAAAAGTGTAGATGAGAAGATTTACTTCTTTGGGTTGTTTCAGGGATTGAATAAGATCACATGTGTAAGCACACAGCACACAATAGATGTTCAATAAATGTTGCTTCTTTGATGTCATACTAGCTGAGGAAATTTGAGAAGAAAGGAAATTAATATATACTGAGTGCTCCCTTTTTGCTGGTATTTTATATACATGTAAGCTCGATAAGGGTAGGTATTTTTTTTCTATTTTCTCCACTAATGTATTTTGTTCACTGAAGCTTAGGAGAGGGTCTTGAACGAGGTAAGTGAAAAACAAATAATGTGTGAAAACGATATCCTTATCCCTTCTCTAGATCTCACCCCATCCTGGATTGCCAAACAGATAGGGGTGGGGAGTAAGCTCAGGGTAAAATTCGTAAATGGGTTAAAGGTTAGAGAAGTCTGTTGCATATACCATCTGTAAGAAATGCAAGGGTTTGTGTGTGTGTGTGTGTGTGTGTTCTATATATTTGGGGACAGCTGTTTTTGACACCTTGAACTAACAACATAAGGCCATAAATGTTTTGTGTCAAGTATGGACAATGGACAAGTACTATAGAAGGCCTTGTGCAGAAAATGAGATTAGGGCTTGGTCTTACAACGTGGGTAGAATTTGATGTATAGGTAGTAGGATTCACAGATGAACAGAGCTTGGAAAGAGATCTTTAAGGTTATTCTACCTCCCACCACCCAATGCAGGAATTCTCTCTACCACATCTCTATTTGCCATCTGACCTCTTATTTCAACACTTTCAGGGACACAAAAGTCATTCACTGACTAGTCAGCTCATCTTTTCTGAGCAGCTGATTGTGGCAAAGCTCCTATGTTAAAACAAAGTCTTCCTCTTCAGAACTTCTGCCAATTAGTCCTAGATCTGTCCTTTAAAGCGCCAAAGATTGTCTACTAAATTTCCCACATGATGACTCTTCCCATTTCTGAAGGCAGGTATTTAGTTCTTCTAAGTCAGGCTGGAGTGAGGAATCCATACCTTCCTTGCACTCATATACATGCCCCCGCCCAGTAGCCTGACGAACACTCCCAGTGCCAGTAGAACCCACCCCAAAAAGAAAGCATTTCTGCAAAAATAGAGATGTAAATGAGTCCGGTGAAATAATCATTGCTAAAAACAGAAACTTTCTGGGTGGCCTCCAATTCACAAAAGCAAGCAGCCAGCACAAATATATTCAAGTGAGGAACTGGGAAAATGGATGCATTTTCCCTTCAACAATTATTTTCCCTGAAATTGAACAATTTCTCACACTGTTCAACATTAAACACTAATGATTCCCTGATGCTAAGGCCAACAGAGGCTCCTTAACTGAAAACTACCCCCTCCCTACACTGCATTTCTACAGTCTTAGGCCAAGGTTTGTCCTTAGAATCCACGGGAGAATTGGAGTGCCTATAGAATGGATGAGCCTGAAACATGTGTTTACATGAGATGACAAGGGGAATAATTGCACTTGCAGAATTTCACATCAAATCCAAGAGAACGTTGAGGTGTGAAGAATTTTACAAGAAATATTAATAGTGTCAAAAATAGCATATTTCTGTGAAATTCTCCAAAACCCAGCCACACCGATCTCACAAGAAAATTGGCCATAACCTAATGAAACAGATTTTAATTTCATACCCTATCTATGCAGCTTTCATTTATAGTTTAACAGTTTTAGTGAAGGGTTGATATTGCAGTTTTACCAAGCAGATTCATGTTTCCTACATGAATTTTAGGCACTTTTTTCTCCAAAAACTGTCTATAGCTTACCTTTCTAATTGTAGCTTCCAATATACCTCTTCACAGATCAGTCTATTGGCTGTGTTCCCAAAATACTCAGTGCTTCTTTCTATATATATTTTTCCCTTAATAAATTCCTCCACCAGTAATGTCTCATTCCCTCACCTCCATCTCTCCATGTATTAAAATCCTGCTTATTTCAAGGCCAAGCTCAAATTATTCTTCCTCCATGAACCTTCCATAATTCTTCTATCCTAGTCCCATCCTCTGAATTTTCAAAATAATTTATCTGTGCTGGCCTAGGACAAAAAAAACATTTTAGTCTTTGTTGGAGAAGGGTAAAATGATGCTAGAATTCAAGGAGGAAAAAACAAAACAGAGGTATAAAGACAAACTCCTGCAATAAGTTGAAAAGGCCAGAATAAGGTTTAATTAATGAAATATACTTATTGAACAAATGTCTATTGAGTTCTCACTATGGGCCGGAAACCCTGAGAGGCACAGTAGTTACAGTACAGAAAAAAGAAGAAAGATGATACACAAGAAGCAGACATTGATCAAACCACCACACCAATATAGACTGCACAAAGACCTTTTGCTTGAGTACATGGATGGGTAATTGTGCCATTTACTAAAATGAAGGAAATTGAGAAAGGTACAGGTTGGGGTGGAGTTCTGCAGACTCAAGAATTCAATTTTGGTCACTTAAGGTTGGAGGAAGCTGTGCAATACCAAAATGGAAATGTCAAGTGGATAATTGGATGTACAAGCCAAGGACTCAGGAGAGAAACCAAGACTAGAAATGAGAGGAAAAGTTGAAACTCAACAAGCAGAAAGTCAAAAGAAATTGAAAGCAAGTGAAAAGTGGCCAGCCTACAACCAATTCTATAAATGTTGAGCATCTCAAAAGAGACTATATGTTGGTGTCAGGATTGATTTGCAGAGTCAAGAGAAAAATCTTAAAGGGTCCAAGCCACATTTATGGTGCTTATCATATTCACCTTTTATTTTATTTTTTATTTTTTAAATGTTAGTTTCTATTTGAGAGAGAGAGACAGGGTACAAGTAGGGGAAGAACATAGAGAGAGGGAGACACAGAATCCAAAGCAGGCTCCAGGCTCTGAGCTGTCAGCACAGAGGCGACATGGGGCTCCAATTCATGAACTGCGAGATCATGCCCTGAGTCAAAGTTGGATGTTTGAGCCACTCAGGGGCCCCCATTCACCTTTTCTTATAATTATATATGGACTTGTTTCATACCTCCTATTATACTTTGGTGGAAGTGAAATAAGGAGGCCAAATAAATAGTGCTCCTTTGACTTCTTTTTTTTAATTTTTTTAACGTTTATATTTATCTCCTTTGACTTCTGAGTCAACTGCTAGATAAAGAATTCAGGGGGCACCTGGGTGGCTCAGTCGGTTAAGCATCCGACTTCGGCTCAGGTCACGATCTCACGGTATGTGAGTTTGAGCCCCGCGTCGGGCTCTGTGCTGACTGCTCAGAGCTTGGAGCCTGTTTCAGATTCTGTGTCTCCCTCTCTCTCTGACCCTCCCCCGTTCATGCTCTGTCTCTCTCTGTCTCAAAAATAAATAAACGTTTAAAAAAAATTCAGACTGATAGAAATTAAAATATCACCTCTTTTTTTTTTTTTTTAAACAGCTGAAGTCCAGAGTCAAGGACATAGCTTAGGTGAGCTTCCTAAATCTGAAAAACAGAACTGGAGGGACTTAACTCTCTGTCACAAGTGGCACTAGAAGTCAGCAGGCCTCCCCATGTGGGGACCTCCAACTATAAGAATTAATGCATGCAGGAGCTGACTAGAATGTATCTCAAACAAAAGAGATAAGTTACAAGGCTCTCAAGAAGATCATTGAGCACTGTTGAGCTTTACCTGCCCATAATCCTCTCTCAAACTCACTAATCAGAGCAGTTACACCTTCACTAATCAGAGCAGTTACACTTTCTTAAGAGAGGCTGGAATAAGGGAGAAGAGAGAGGCCAGAGTGTTATGCTAATGGGATGTCACTTCATATAGAAGAAAATATCAGGACTGGGGAAGAAGTGAACCTGTTTAACAGATTCGTAGCTCCTGGGGGAAGGCAGAGGTGGAACTTTGTACCTTCATGTATCCCCTAGAGAATCCTGAATAGTGCCTTGCTACAACAGATGTCAAATATTTACTGCATAAAGGAAGGGTGCCAGGAGCACTATATGTATGTGTCATGGGCGTCCTTCACTCAAAACTCCATTTAAAATTTTCCTTCTTTGGGAAGCCTTTTCTTATTAACCCCTCATCACTGTGATCACCTCTTAATTCTGGACTTCCATGGTTCATCCCTATTGTACTTGTGTCATATTAATTTTCATTCACTTGTATACTGTTTTGCAAATGTCACTATAAGTCATTTTCTACCCTCCAAAAATATATTTATTTCTCCAAGTTCATGACTAGCTCCTTGTAATCATTTGTCCTATTCTTCCCCCTCAGCTGTGCCTACAAGAGTAGTATGCACACATTGAGAACTCAGTGCCATGAGTGGCACTGCTAATTGTTGAAGTTATCAGTCTTTCAGAATGTAGTAAACCACCAACACATAAGAATCTCTGCTGCATCTCTGACTTCTGTACTAGAGGAATTTCTCATGGGTCTTCTATTCTGTGCTCTCAGAACAAGATTCCTTGCCTACTGCCTTTTTCTATATATCACAAAGGAGTGCATAAAGAATGACAGACTCCAAACAGACTGAGCTCCTTCCTACCCTTTTGCACTAAAGGAATACTCCATAGTGATAAGGTTTTGAAGGATATGAAAAAGAGAAGCTCCAAAATGAAAGCTGAAAGCTAATGATTGGAGATTTCTCCATATGAAGTTCATCTCACCCTAATTCCTCTGTGAGATGACTTATGGAGCCGTCACGGGTCACACAAATTGATAATGCATTTGATATGGCATTAAAAATAGCAGATATGAAAAATTCTAGAAATAAGATTTCACTCTAATGGAATTCACAAAATAAGGAACTAACCCAGCATATATTAAAATGTTAGTTCTAAAACTAACAGGGTAGGGAGATAGGCAAAATGATTGAAAGGGAGTGGGAGATACAGGCTTCCAGTTATGCAATAAGTAAATCATGGGGATAAAAGGTACAGCATAAGGAATATAGTCAATGGTATTGTAATACCATTGTATGGTGACAGATGGTAGCTACACTTGTGTGATGAGCATAGAATAATGTATAAACTTGTGGAATCACTGTGTTGTACACCTGAAACTAATGTAACATAGTTTGTTAACTATACTCAAATGTAAATTAATTAATTAATTAATTAAAACCTAAGGGTCTTTCAGTTCCTAGTCCCATCTTGCCCTCACCTATTACAGAATGATTTGATATATACAAGGATTAAACTGAAAATAAACTAAAAATAAAATCCACAAGGGAGCAGAGCTTTAACATGAGCTTGGCACAAAAATATTTAGTGGGATCAAAGTTCATGTCTTAGTATGTCTATGCCTCATACTGCCAGCATGTGATATGTATGTGTGCTAAGTAGGAGAAAGTGGGGGTAATCAAGAACAGACTCTTTGTATACGATTGGGAGCAATTACCCTCGTCTAGAAATATATGAAAACCCCTAATTTGTAGCCCTTGATCTATAAATGAGGAAAATAAGAGGGAGTAAATCAGATCTCAAAGCCAGGCTTCTGGTTCCTAGTATGTATCTCTTTGCTCTCTACAGGATGGGGACTTATAGAGGATAAAGCTATTTAATGACAGTTCTCAACTGATTTGCCCTTCTAACTGCATACACTATAGTAATGATATCTTTTTGGCCATTTTACTGCCATGTAACTTCAGAGCCACTATCTGTATTACGATTTGCCATGACTCTGCAAATTAAACACTCAGTCTCATCCTGCATGTGACACCACTGACAGACAATGACTAAATGATTTTTCCAAATTCACAGAACTCATTATAAACCACAGTATTCCATCATTACTTTGTAGAATGCTTAGAATGGGCTTTGCAATACAAATTAACTCATTTCTACTTCTCCCTGAATATGCCATGTGTTTTCTTCCCACTATGTGTTCACTGATATTCCTTTGCCTGGAACATCTTGTTACCAGCCTGGCCATTCTCATCATAGTCTATAAAAATTCTATCTTTCATGGCACATATAAATTTTTACCTCTTTTATGAATCTTTCTCTAATTCCATGCTTTCAAACCAAATATATATATATATATATATATATATATATATATATATATATATTTGAAGCTACAGTCTTCAGTTTCATTGCCCTGGAGTACATGTCACATTACCCTTTTATGACAGTCATTTTTTTTTTTAATAAACACTGTTGGTTGCCTACTCAACAACCATTTTTTCTCATTTCTTGCCAAAAGAAACCTTGGTTGGAGGACAAATGTGCCAAGCCCCAGTAATGAATTTTAATTTATCTAAGCCAAATATGACTATTTCATTTTCCTTTGTCATACGATCTCTATCTTTGTTTCCCTTAGAGCTGAGGCTGGCCATATGAAAAATATTCCAGCCAATAAGACTGTCAGAAACGTGAAGGGTCTGAGATTTTACCCCACTTACAAGCTAACAGGTTAACCTGACACAGTGTATGGATGCTGGCAGAGGGCACACAAATCATGAACCAAGGACAAAAGACTTTATCACTCACAGCAGCATAAGTGACCAGAGTACTAACATTTCCTTGTGCTTGTTCTCCCATCCCCAGTTCCCACAAATTGATACAAAGAGAGCAACATGATCTCTCTCTCTCTCTCTCTCTCTCTCATAAATAAATAAACATAATATTTTTTTTCAAAGAGAGCCACATGACAACAGTGAACTTAGTGGATTAGGTTATAGGAAAGGAACCCAGAGGTTAGGAAGCACAAAACTTTTAATATAGGCAGTAAGCAGGCTTGCTCTTTGCCCTGGAAGAAGACATTACCTCTATCTTCCAAGGTTATTTACTAAACAAACATCCTTGAAAAAATAGTCCAGAACAAAGGCAGTCATGGGGTCTGCTCATAAGACTTACTGAAATGCAAGTGACCATCAGAGAATTGACCCCCAACAAAGAACTGTCTCCCAAAAATTTGATGTAGAGGTTTTTGTGAAAGGTTTTTCTCCACAGTAAAAAGAAAAAGCTGCAAAAATACCTCTCTTCCCATTTCTCCCTGCATAGAACACTTACATGTGAGGACGTGATGCTCACATGATGCATGAATTCTTCTGCAGCCATCTTAAATTCTGAGGAGAGATGAAACGAATCTCATGATGGCTACCCAGTGCCCAGGAATCATACAGGTGCTGAAATGCCTCAGGAATAATCTACCTCCAGGCTTGACTATAAGTAAGACTTTAGTGGCCTTGCAGTTTAAACTGTTAGTACATCATGTTGGAGTGGAAGATGGCAGCGTAGCAGTACACTGGGCTGAATATTATTCAGCATAGATCACATATTAGGCAATAAAACAAATCTCAGGACTTGAAGATGGTGGTGTAGGAGGACACTGGGCTCACCGCGTCCTGCGGATCACTTAGATTCCACCCACACTTGCCTAAATAACCCAGAAAACCACCAGAAGACTAGCAGAATGGATTCTCCAGAGCCAAGTGTAGACAACAGGCCCATGGAAGAGGGTAGGAAGGGCGGAGAGGCGGTGCGTGCTACACGGACTGGCGGGAGGGAGCCAGGGCGGAGGGGCAGCCCGCCGGCAAAGCAGGGCCCCCGAGTCTGGCTTGCAAAAATGGAGGGGCTGGATGGAGTGTGTTCGGACAGCAAGCGGGACTTAACATCTAAAAGGTTATAAATTAACAGCTCTGCTCAGAGAGAGGGAGGACTGGAGGACAAAGGGAGAGAGAGTTGTTGAGCCCCAGACTACAGACTGCAGCTTGGCAGGGAACAAAGGCGCTCACCAGTGCCATCTCCCTCGCCTGTCCCCCAGCCAAAATCCCAAAGGGAACCAGTTCCTGAAAGGCAAGTTGCTTGCAATGCGCAAACACCCAATGCTGTGCTTCGGTGGATCCATCCCTCCGGTGGCAGATCTGACTCCCTCTCGTTGCCGTAGGGCTCCTCCTGAGCGGAGTATTGAATCAAAAGCAAACTGAGTCTGCCCCTCCCATGCCTGTGCAACTTGCCGATCCACCCCAGCTAATACACCAGATCCCCAGCACCACAAGCCTGGCAGTGTGCAAGTAGCCCAGACAGGCCATGCCACCCCACAGTGAATCCCGCCCCTAGGAGAGGGGAAGAGAAGATGCACACCAGTCTGACTGTGGCCCCATCGGTGGGCTGGGGGCAGACATCAGGTCTGACTGTGGCCCTGCCCACCAACGCAACTTATTCAAGACAGCACAGGGGAAGTGCCCTGCAGATCCGCACCACTCCAGGGACTATCCAAAATAATGAAACAGAAGAATTCCCCTCAAAAATACCTCCAGGAAATAACAACAACTAATGAACTGATTACAACGATTTAAACAATATAACAGAAAGTGAATTTAGAATAATAGTCATAAAATTAATCGCTGGGCTTCAAAACAGTATAGAGGACAGCAAAGAATCTCTTGCTACAGAGATCAAGGGACTAAGGAACAGTCAGGAGGAGATAAAAAATGCTATTAATGAGCTGCAAAATAAAATGGAGACGACCACAGCTCGGATAGAAGAGGCAGAGGAGAGAATAGGTGAACTAGAAGATAAAATTATGGAAAAAGAAGAAGCTGAGAAAAAGACAAAAAAAATCCAGGAGTATGAGGGGAAAATTAAAGAACTAAGTGATGCACTAAAGAGATATAATCTACGCATAATTGGTATTCCAGAGGAGGAAGAGAGAGGGAAAGGTGTTGAAGGTGTCCTTGAAGAAATAATAGCTGAGATTTTCCCTGATCTGGGGAAGGAAAAAGGCATTGAAATCCAAGAGGCACAGAGAACTCCCTTCAGATGTAACTTGAATCGATCTGCATGACATATCATAGTGACACTGGCAAAATACAAGGATAAAGAGAAAATTCTGAAAGCAGCTAGGGATAAACGTGCTCTAACATATAAAGGGAGATCGATAAGACTAGTGACAGATCTCTCTACTGAAACTTGGCAGGCCAGGAAGGAATGGCAGGAAATCTTCAATGTGATGAACAGAAAAAATATGCAGCTGAGAATCCTCTATCCAGCAAGTCTGTCATTTAGAATAGAAGGAGAGATAAAGGTATTCCCAAACAAACAAAAACTGAAGGAATTCGTCACCACTAAACCAGCCCTACAAGAGTTCCTAAGGGGGATCCTGTGAGACAAAGTACCAGAGACATCTCTACAAGCATGAAACCTACAGACATCACAATGACTCTAAACCCATATCTTTCAATAATAACACTGAATGTAAATGGACTAAATGCTCCAAGCAAAAGACATAGGGTATCAGAATGGATAAAAAAAAAAAAACAAAAAAAAAAAACAAGACCCATCTATTTGCTGTCTACAAAAGACTCATTTTAGACCTGAGGACACTTTCAGATTGAAAGTGAGGGGATGGAGAATATTCATCATGCTACAGAAGTCAAAAGAATATTCATCATGCTACGGAGTAGCCATACTTAGGCAAACTAGACTTTAAATTAAAGGCTGTAGGGGCACCTGGGTGTCTCAGTCAGTTGAGCATCCGACTTCAGCTCAGGTCATGATCTCACAATCTGAGTTCGAGCCCCGCATCAGGCTCTGTGCTGTCAGTTCAGAGCCTGAAGCCTGCTTCAGATTCTGTGTCTCCCTCTCTCTCTGCCCCTCCCCTTCTCATGCTCTGTCTCTCTCTGTCCAAAATAAATATTAAAAAAAATTTAAAAAATTAAGTTAAAGGTTGTAACAAGAGATGAAGAGGGCATTATATAATAATTACAGGCTCTATCCATCAAGAAGAACTAACAAGTATAAATGTCTACGTGCCGAATACGGGAGCCCCCAAATATATAAAACAATTAATCACAAACATAAGCAGCATTATTGACAAGAATGTGGTAATTGCAGGGGACTTTAATACGCCACTTACAACAATGGATAGATCTTCTAGACACAGGATCAATAAATAAACAAGGGCCCTGAATGATACATTGGATCAGATGGACTTGACAGATATATTTAGAACTCTGCATCCCAAAGCAACAGAATATACTTTCTTCTTGAGTGCACATGGAACATTCTCCAAGATAGATCACATACTGGGTCACAAAACAGCCCTTCATAATTATACAAGAATTGAGATCATACCATGCATACTTTCGGACCACAATGCTATGAAGCTTGAAATCAACCACAGGAAAAAGTCTGGAAAACCTCCAAAAGCATGGAGGTTTGGGGTGCCTGGGTGGCTCAGTCGGTTAAGCATCTGAATTCAGCTCAGGTCATGATCTCACAGTTCGTGGGTTCAAGCCCCACGTTGGGCTTTGTTCTGACAGCTCAGAGTCTGGAGCCCATTTCAGATTCTGTGTCTCCTCTCTCTCTCTCTGCCCCTCCCCTGTTCATGCTCTATCTCTGTCTCAAAAATAAAAAATAAACAGAAAAAAAAAAGCATGGAAGTTAAAGAACCCTACAAAGAATGAATGGGTCAACCAAGAAATTAGAGAAGAAATTAAAAAATATATGGAAACAAACGAAAATGAAAAGACAACAATCCAAATGCTTTGGGATGCAGCGAAGGCAGTCCTGAGAGGAAAATACATTGCAAACCAGCCCTATCTCAAGAAACAAGAAAAATCCCAAATACAAAATCTAACAGCACACCTAAAGGAAATAGAAGCAGAGCAGCAAAGACACCCCAAACCCAGCAGAAGAAGAGAAATAAGAAAGATCAGAGCAGAAATAAACAATAGAGAATCTAAAAAAAACTGTAGAGCAGATCAATGAAACCAAGAGTTGGTTTTTTGAAAAAAGAAACAAAATTGATAAACCTCTAGCCAGGCTTCTCAAAAAGAAAAGGGAGATGACCCAAATAGATAAAATCATGAATGAAAATGGAATTATGACAACCAATCCCTCAGAAATACAAGCAATTATCAGGGAATACTATGAAAAATTATATGCCAACAAACTGGACAACCTGGAAGAAATGGACAAATTCCTAAACACCCACACACTTCCAAAACTCAAACAGGAGGAAATAGAAACCTTGAACAGACCCATACCACTGAAGAAATTGAATCAGTTATCAAAAATGTCCCAACAAATAAGAGTCCAGGACCAGATGGCTTCTCTGGGGAATCTACCAGACATTTAAAGCAGAGATAATACCTATCCTTCTCAATCTATTCCAAAAAATAGAAAGGGAAGGAAAACTTCCAGACTCATTCTATGAAGCCAGTATGACTTTGATTCCTAAACCAGACAGAGACCGAGTAAAAAAAGAGAACTACAGGCCAATATCCCTGAAGAATATGGATGCAAAAATTCTCAATAAGATACTAGCAAATCGAATTCAACAGCATATAAAAAGAATTATTCACCATGATCAAGTGGGATTCATTCCTGGGATACAGGGCTGGTTCAACATTTGCAAATCAATCATCGTGATACATCACATTAATAACAGAAAAGATAAGAACCATATGATCCTGTGAATCGATGCAGAAAAAGCATTTGACACAATTCAGCACCCTTTCTTAATAAAAACCCTCAAGAAAGTCAGGATAGAAGGAACATACTTAAACATCTTAAAAGCCATTTATGAAAAGCCCACAGCTAATATCGTCCTCAATGGGGAAAAACTGAGAGCTTTCCCCCTGAGATCAGGAACACGACAGGGATGTCCACTCTCACGTCTGTAGTTTAATATAGTGTTGGAAGTGCTAGCATCAGCAATCAGACAACAAAAGGAAATCAAAGGCATCAAAATTGGCAAAGATGAAGTCAAGCTTTCGCTTTTTTCAGATGACATGTTATTATACATGGAAAACCCAATAGACTCCACCAAAAGTCTGCTAGAACTGATACATGAATTCAGCAAAGTTGCAGGATACAAAATCAATGTACAGAAATCAGTTGTGTTCTTATACACTAATAATGAAGCAACAGAAAGACAAATAAAGAAACTGATCCCATTCACAATTGCACCAAGAAGCATAAAATACCTAGGAATAAATCTAACCATAGATGTAAAAGATCTGTATGCTGGAAACTATGGAAAGCTTATGAAGTAAACTGAAGAAGATATAAAGAAATGGAAAAACATTCCATGCTAATGGGTTGGAAGAATACTGTTAAAATGTCAATACTACCCAAAGCTATCTACACATTCAATGCAATCCCAATCAAAATTGCACGAGCATTCTTCTCGAAGCTAGAACAAGCAATCCTAAAATTCATATGGAACCACAAAAGGCCCAGAAGAACCAAAGTAATTTTGAAGAAGAAGACCAAAGCAGGAGGCATCACAATCCCAGACTTTAGCCTCTACTACAAAGCTGTCATCATCAAGACAGCATGGTATTGGCACAAAAACAGACACATAGACCAATGGAATAGAATAGAAACCCCAGAATTAGACCCACAAAAGTATGGCCAACAAATCTTTGACAACGCAGGAAAGAATATCCAATGGATAAAAGACAGTCTCCTTAAGAAATGGTGCTGAGGGGCGCCTGGGTGGCTCAGTCGGTTAAGCGTCTGCCTTCAGCTCAGGTCACGATCTCGCGGTCCGTGAGTTCGAGCCCCAAGTCGGGCTCTGGGCTGATGGCTCAGAGCCTGGAGCCTGCTTCCGATTCTGTGTCTCCCTCTCTCTCTGCCCCTCCCCCGTTCATGCTCTGTCTCTCTCTGTCTCAAAAATAAATAAACGTTAAAAAATTTTTTTTAAAAACAAATGGTGCTGAGAGAACTGGACAGCAACATGCAGAAGAATGAAACTAGACCACTTTCTTACACCATTCACAAAAATAAACTCAAAATGGATAAAGGACCTGAATGTGAGACAGGAAACCATCAAAACCCTAGCGGAGAAAGCCAGAAAAGACCTCTCTGACTGCAGCCTCAGGAATTTCTTACTTGACACATTTCCAAAGGCAAGGGAATTAAAAGCAAAAATGAACTATTGGGACCTCATGAAGCTAAAAAGCTTCTGCACAGCAAAGGAAACAATCAACAAAACTAAAAGGCAACCAACGGAATGGGAAAAGATATTTGCAAGTGACATATTGGACAAAGGGCTAGTATCCAAAATCTATAAAGAACTCACCAAACTCCACACCCAAAAACCAAATAATCCAGTGAAGAAATGTGCATAAAACATGAATAGACACTTCTCTAAAGAAGACATCCAGATGGCCAAAAGACACATGAAAAGATTCTCAACGTCGCTCATCATCAGGGAAATACAAATCAAAACCACACTCAGATTTCACCTCATACCAGTCAGAGTGGCCAAAATGAACAAATCAGGAGACTATAGATGCTGGAGAGGATGTGGAGAAATGGGAACCCTCTTGCACTGTTGGTGGGAATGCAAACTGGTGCAGCCACTCTGGAAAACAGTGTGGAGGTTCCTCAAAAAATTAAAAATAGACCTACCCTATGACCCAGCAGTAGCACTGCTAGGAATTTACCCAAGGGATACAGGGGTACTGATGCATAGGGGCACTTGTACCCCAATGTTTATAGCAGCACTCTCAACAATAGCCAAATTGTGGAAAGAGCCTAAATGTCCATCAACTGATGAATGGATAAAGAAATTGTGGTTTATATACACAATGGAGTACTATGTGGCAATGAGAAAGCAGGAAATATGGCCCTTTGTAGCAACGTGGATGGAACTGGAGTGTGATGCTAAGTGAAATAAGCCATACAGAGAAAGACAGATACCATATGTTTTCACTCTTATGTGGGTCCTGAGAAACTTAACAGAAACCCATGGGGGAGGGGAAGGGAAAAAAAGGAGGTTAGAGTGGGAGAGGGAGCCAAAGCATAAGAGACTCTTAAAAACTGAGAACAAACTGAGGGTTGATGGGGGGTGGGAGGGAGGGTAGGGTAGGTGATTGGCATTGAAGAGGGCACCTTTTGGGATGAGTACTGGGTGTTGTATGGAAAACAATTTGACAATAAATTTCATATATTAAAAAAATAATAAAATAAATTAACTGTTAGTAGAGTTTTCTGGTACTTTCAAGCAAAAGTGTCCAACCTGAAACATTTTTTATAGTTATTTTTCACCCACTTACTGAAAGCAAGAAGTATGTAAAACATAGTAATCGAGATCTGGGTTTGAATTTTTAGTCCACTGTTGACTAATTGTGTTTTAGATTGTTCATCTCTCTACATTTTAGTTTTTGTGTGTGTAAAGTGGTATTATAATAATAACATAACCTACCTCATAGAGTTTCTGTGAGGATTAAGTGAAATAATACATGCCAAGAACTTAGCCTAATGCCCAGGACATAGTAAGAATTCAATAAATGATAGTTATCAGCATTTTTCTTTTCTCTCATATAGTGTGTAAGACAAAGACATTTACAGAGTCAGAAGATTGTGTGAAATGAGCTGTACAAGACCACATAGCCTGAGACTTAAATATCACTACTTTTTAACTCTCTGGAATAAACAAAACTAGAACACAGCTAAAAAGAACTCCTGGATAATCTCCCAAATTCATCTTTGTCAATATTTTCAATTCCTACTCAGACCACCATTAAATATTTTTTGAATAAAATTCTTTCTCAATTATAACAATAGTTCATGTTCAGTGTAAAAAACTTTGAACAAATGTAAAAATAAAAATAAAAATCAGGAAAAATCAGTCCTAGCTCCACCACCCAAATTCAATCATTGTTAGCATTCAGTTGCATTTCCTTTCGTCCTTTATACTGTGCATTTATATACATATTTTTTTATAAAATGATTGTGTTTATATATAAAGGCTTGCACTCTTTTTTATCCAGTCAATATTACAACATAAGTATTTTCCCATGTTATTAAAAGCTTCTTGTAAACACATGTTTAAATGGCTGCCTAATAGTGCATCATGTGGCTATGTCATAATGTACTTAAATATATTCCCACACTCTCATACACTTTGGTTGTGCCCTCTAGTTGGCTAAAATAAATAAGTAACAATGAGCATGTCTGTGCTTAAAACTTCACCTACTTAATATCACTCACTTAAGATATATAGATCCCCAGAAGTTAAATTATTATATCAAAAGGCATAAATCTGTCAAATTGTCTTCACAAGAAGTTGTACCAACTTCTACAACCACCAGTACCATGTTCCCATTTCATCATACCTTCTTCAGCTCTAGTATGTCCTTTTTCCTTCCTTTACTATTTTAATAGGGGGAAATTCTTAATGTTCTGATTTTCAATTATTTTATTGCCAATAAAGCTTAATATTTTTTGTATGTTCCCACTGAACCTTTTGACCAGTGATGCTGACATATTATAGATCTTACTGATTCACACTTCCTGTATTCCTACCCTGCAAGCAATCCCCAGAAGCAAGGGGCAGGCAAAAACAATGACCTGGAAAAGCCTCAAAAGTTCAAGATGGCTCCTAAATAATTTGATTTGACTTTCCAAATAGTTGGCTAAATGTTCTCCTTCCCACAGTGTTTCCTGCCTCCAAGTCTGCCCCCTACAAACATTCCAGCTACTGACTAGGCTACATCTGAGGTTGGCGAGAGTACTTTCCCACTGCTTCTGGGATTCATAAACTACCTATAAGCAACTTGTTAAAGAACAAGCAAGAAGTGCCTGCGTTGGAAATGTCAATTTAGAAGATCTTGCTTAATAGGCAGTTAAATCAGTCATCATGCCTGTTTTTAACTTTCCCTTACCACTAAGAGACCTCTCAATTTACAAGGAGTGCAGGTCATGCTGTAAGTTTTAGTACATCAAGATCTGACATATTTCTCATGCCTGCATCTCATCTCACCTCCCTCGCATGCATGCAGTTGTCAGTGACGTGTCCCAAAGTGTGACAGGCTGACCTAACTGGCTCACCACTCTATGTCAGAAGACTTGGAGGTAGGGGGAAGATGTGCAGCTTCTATACATGAGTGATTCTCTCAGGTGAATGCCTGTGCTTTGAGAGCCAGGAAAGGGACCTGGACACCCACACACACACATGACCAGTTCCACCTGCATCGCATGAGAAATACCTTGCAGATCCCTAAGAAGTTTTAGATGCCTACTAGCCAGGACTGTCACAGTGGCTATTCATCCAGGCCCAGCTACATGACTTTCCTGCATGAAGGAGATGACTTTACCTCAAAAGTCTCTACGGGGGTGAGGGTGGGGGTGGGGGTGGGGGTGGGGGGGTGTTAACTTCTGAGAATCAGCCTGAGAAACAACTTGAAGCTCTGTCGTATATGATGTGGAAATTCACTTCTGCTTGATCCAGATTCCTTTCTCAGCTTCCAAAGTTTAGTTGGATCCAAGAACTAGCTAGCATCATTTTCTGAAGCAAGGCCACTGTTGTGTTAGCCAGGCATCACAATAGATCAACATGACAGGAGGAGCAACTGAAGGTGTTTTAAGATTCAAACCAATTTGTACTTACCCAGCTTGACATAAAGTCAGCACAAGCTTGCATCTCTTTTAAAAGATAATGGGAATCGGGTTATGCAGCTCACTGAAATCAGGAGTGTGAGGCTTGTAATGGAGGCATCAACCCACAACCATTTTCAGGAATAAATCCCAATAATAGATGCTTTCTCTGAGGCTGAATGTACCATTATCATACTATTTTGGTCTGACTATTATGTCGCAGTCCACTCTTTTTCTTGTCAGCCCTCTGATACACTGCTGAAATGTCAGACCAGGTAAAGCCAGGAAATTATGAACTAATCTTCCAGGGTGCATGTCTCAGTTTGACTCAGAGATGTGAGTTCCATTCAGAAATCCCTTTTTCATCTTCACTTCATAACCTATCTGCCTTTTTTCTTTATATTTAAAAACAACATACCACTTTGTGTCTTGGTGAAAGTGAGTCACTGGCTTGGGTGTCAATATCATGTCACAGAAATGATTCTATATTGGCTTAAGACACACATTCGTCACCGGAGCTTGGTTTCTGGTATTTGCTTAACATGCAATAAATGTTGAATTGAAATGAACTGAACCACATATAATTAAATTGAATTAAATTGAATTTAACTGGTTTGGATGTATTCAATGGGGTCTTTCCTTTCACATATATGGCAGTCTTCCAAGTGTCCTATTTCAAACTTCCTCAATCTGAGAATAACCAAACGATCAACAGAACATAGAAAATAGGAAGAACAAAGATAGAGCTGGTTTTTGTTTTATTTTTAGTTTTATAATGCTAACCATCTAAGTAAAAGACAAGGATGATTTACACAGTTGGCTCAGAAACCTGAGAGTCTAAGGAAAAGTTGGCTCAGAAAATACTATGATCAGAACAACGTTTGTCCTCAGAGCCATCAACTCCTCAACTCTAGAACCTTCTTTGGCTTTCTCAAGCTTCCAGTGCCCAACATCTTCATAGGTTTTACCCCACAAAAATCTAGTCTCAAGAAACGATGAAATACACAGATTTCATACTAAGATGTAAATTATCAAAAAGTGTTGAAAGCATCAGCCCTCCCATTGATATGTACATGTGATAGGGACTTAAAAGCATGTGATAAAGGGATGAAGCGGTATATCAGTAGTCAGCAGTTGGGGAGAAACTTTGGGCGTAAAGGACACTTTGATGTACACCCCAAATTATACCACATCTCTAGTAAGTAGTTTTTCCTCAAACTTTCACTTGCCTATATTAGAAAGTTAAAGGTGTTTTCTTTTGGGGTGCCAGGGTGGCTAAGTCGGTTGAGTGTCTGACTCTTGATTTTGGCTCAGGTTGTGATCTCACAGTTTGTGAGATCGAGCCCCACATCAGGCTCTGCACTGAGACTGCTTGGGATTCTCTCTCTCTCTCTCTCTCCCTCCCCTGCTCTTTTGCCTCTCAAAATAAATATAAATAGACATTTAAAAAGGTTCTTTCTCCCTCTGCCCCTTTTCCACTCATTATCTCTCAAAAAAAATGAAAAATAAAAAAAAAATGTTTTGTGTTGCTCTGATTTGTTTTCTCAATTAGTCCAATAGTTTAACCTCTGTGTTTTTCAGTTTCTGCATAATGGGAAAGAAACACAGAGGCAATAATCAGATAATTCTTCTAGGTGATACCTCTGGGCTGAGATATTTGGGAGTGCATTTGTAAAGAGTTGGTAGTAAAGCAAACCAAATATATCCTCCAATTTCTTATTCTATTTTCCAAGGAAAATCTCAGCTGTACACCTGGAAATTTCCTCGAGTAAATTGGTTCCTATGACCACTCCCAGAATGCACTGGCTCCATTCACACGAGATAGCATGAACTCGTAGCCATAGGCAATTTGGGGGTAGGAAAAGTTGCTGATGAGTGCAATCTTCAGTGTAATGAGAAAAAGGGAGGAAAAAATAAAGGGAAGATTTTTCTTTAAAAAAGAGTAAGAAATCACTCTTCCTGGTGTTAAGGCCTATTGCCTATTACATACGTACAGCAATCAAGACAGATACACGTGATAAAATTACATAAAACTATACACACACACCAGCACACACAAATGGGTGTGACTATAACTTGTGAAATCTGAGTAAGCTCTGTGAATCATACTAATGCCAATTTCATGGTTTTGATAGTATACTATATTTATGCAAGACGATAACATTGGGGAAGGAGGGGTGAATACTGCATGAACTTCCTTGCACATTTTTATAATTTTGTGTGTATATATATGTATTTCAACAAAATTTTAAATGTAGGGTAAAAGCCCAACTCCAACATGGGGAGCTGCTGCCTTGCACTGTGGTGCAGTACCTACTAGTGTCCAGCAATAGGAAAGTTGGTTGTTGCAAGCATTAAGCAGGTAAGTTCCTTTAAAGAAACCCGACCTCGGACTCTCCCCAGGGACTGGACACTAGCAACAGCAGCTAGTCCCAACCTTGGACTTCTTTTCTGCTTCTGCTGATGCTTAAGATCAGAGCCAGAGTCAGTTGAATATACAGGCTGAGAATGATTTCCTTGGAGTCCTTGAAACAAGGAGCCTGGCAGAGAGAGGAAAAATAGCAGATCTCCCAGAATGCTGTGAGTGCTAAGATAATAGAATGGAAATGGGTCTTGGGGGCAGGCATCAGGGTGCTTAACTGAAAAAAAAAATCATAACATTTGGCCATTGCTCTTTTCAGAGACCAAGCAAAGAAAGAAAAGAAACAGAAGCAACCTATCTTACCAAGTTGCTTTTAAACTGCAAAATTATATGCCTGACTGTTCTACTTGCTAGTTTCCCCTCCTGTGATGTGAAGAAGGAATGAGTTTTTGCTTCACTGAAGACTCTATTTCTAAGTTGTGTCCTTAAGGTATTACATGTTAACAAAATGGTGACAGATCAGACAGCATTTTTAAATGCTGCTTCTTTTTTAACTATTTTTTTTTCTTAAGCAGAAGTACTGCTAGCAGCACCTTCAGTGTTCATTTCTTCAAAGGACTCTCTAAACATATCGTATATTTATTGCATCTTTGGGAGTAATAATTTTCTTTCCAGCCTTCAAATTACTACATATTTGTTACTGCACCACTGAGGTAGGAGATCGTTTGTTATTAATTCCTTGTCTGATGTGAAACACTTAATTCTAACTGAAACCACTGCACAAGAAAATAAACAGTGGATTTCATATGCAAAGTGTCTTCTTTCCTCACTGGGAGGCAGTGGGAATCATTTTGACCATATGGTAGGTATTTAGTATCAGATGGTTCATGAGCTTCTCTACTGTCTGCCTCCCTTTTCTCCTCAAACGTTGGCACTGGCTCCTTTCCAAAGAAATGAGGTCAGCTTGCTTTCAAACAGAACTTCTACACCCTGGAAGCTCATCAGAATCCCCAGGGAGATTTTTTTTTAATGTCAATTGCCAGACCACACCACTCTCAAGTCTGTCCCATGGGTAGGACACTTTAGTGGTTACTCTCTTGAATTCTGAAGCCAGACTGCTTGAGTAGCACACTCAGCTTTGCTACTTAAGACTGTGAGTTGGTGGGCAACTTATTTAATCTCTGTGCCTCAGTTGCCTCAACTGCAAAATGGAGGTAATAATATTACATAAACCACAGAGTTATGGTGAGAGAATTCCTGTAAAGTAATTAAAGCAAAGCCTGGCTCACAGGAAGCACCTGTTAATGTTAGCTATTACCTTTACTGATGAGCACCACCAGTCTTAACCTCTATTAGGAAAACTAGGATTGGGGCACCTGGGTGGCTTGGTTAAGCGTCTGACTTTGGCTCATGACATGATCTTGTGGTTCATGAGTTCGATCGAGCCCCATGTCGGGCTCTGTGCTGACAGCCTGGAGCCTGCTTCAGACTCTGCCTCCCTCTCTCTCTACCCCTCCCCTGCCCCCGCTTTGTCTCTCTCTCTCTCTCTTGATCTCAAAAATGAACATTAGAAATTTTTAAAAATAGTAATAAGGAAGAAAGCAAAGATTTATTCTCCTAGAAGTTACTCTTAACCACTGAGTTTTTCCCTAGCCATTGCTGATTGACTTCAAGATGCTCCACAAAAAAAAATCAGCACGAGAGGGAAAATCCTGGGGCCAGTTTTTAAAGTAGACCCAAGACAAGGCAGGTTCGATATTTTGTTTTCCTTAGAATCAAAAATACCAAAAATGAGTGAAGCTTTGAAGAAACCTGATATTTTGTATTAAAAAATGTTAATGCGATGCCAAAATGGTTCAATATTCCAAACTTTATGTCTAAATATTTTTGAGCATCAACACATTACTAAAAGATCATATGAAGAAAAAAGAATCCAGCATTCAATGATTAAAGCATTAGATGTGTAACTATATATACTTGACAAACACAGCAAACACTATGATACTCTGTCTTATCCTCAAACTCAGATCTGGTAACTGTAGTTATTATGCATCTGTAAACTCACACACACATTGCATTTCTGATGTTGTCTAGTCTTTAATCCTATAGGATGAGTTAATTCCATGGAAGTGCTATTTTCTTGAAACATGCCCTTTGGGCTTCACAAATTATGCACCGCTATTTGTCTCTTTAGATTGAAATCATGTTGCTGGTAAGTAGCCTCTTTAGTCTGCCTTTATATTGCAGACTGCCACATGTGGATGGTTTGTTAAAAATACAAAATAGGGAAGCCTGGGTGGCTCAGTCAGTTAAGCGTCCAACTCCTGATGTCGGCTCAGGTCATGGTCTCATGGTCTATAGGATGGAGCCCCACATCAGGCTCTGTGCTGACAGCATGGCCCCTGCTTGAGACTTTTTGTCTCCCTCTCTCTCTGCCCCTCCCCTGCTCACACTTTCCCTGTCTCTCTCAAAATAAATAAATAAACATTTTTTTTAAATATAAAGATGTGGAGAAAACAGCATATTGAACAGGGCTTTGACAACTGTCATTTTACATGTGAGTTAATGATACACTCTTTTGTTCTTCCCATATCATCTAGCAGAGTGCTTTCCATAGAGTAGGTGGCCAACCAAGATTTTGTTGAATAATGTGAAGTGCTCTGTAGGTTCAGGAGGGTTTACACATATTTAACGTGCAATGTGTATGTAGTATTATTGCCAATGCCTTTGTTTTAATTTTTATTGCTTAAAAATTAAAGAGTGAAAAATCTCTTCTTCCCAGAGACACAAGATGAAGTCTTTTACTTACAGTAATTTTTGGAACTCTTCTGATTATTGCTTATTTTTTTCACCACTCATAAACAGCTTCTTTTTTTGATGTTCAACTACAAATCATAGCACTGTGCTTATTATTGCTGATATATAACTCTGAATGAAATATCATTTGATAAGCAAGTGTGAGTCACTAGTCTCCCTTATCAAAATCTATCCTTCTACATATTTCTAGTCTCCATTAGCCCATCAGCCATAGGTACTAAGCCAAATATATTAAATATATTGTCCTTCCATGTTAGAAATAGGAATGACACATTAGCAAAAAGTTTTAGAATTTCCAAATCAATTTTTATTGTCATTTTCAAAATATAGTGTGTTAAGAATACAACTACCTGTGTTTAAGTGAGGCTGTTAAAGAACTAGCTCCTTTGTTAAAAGGCTCTGTGTTTTCTACTTCTAGGAAAAATAGGAAGTTAACATAATGTAAAGTTACTAACACAGGATGTTATTTTAGCACAGTCCTGTATTATAATAAGGTTTTACATTTAGATCTTTGAGTAATTTAATACAGTATAGATTTCATTATCTTAAGAGAACTATTCACCAAGAAAAGGTGGTGAGAGGGAAGAAAGAAAGCATTATTACAATCAGGAGGCTAATGTGAAAGGGAATATTGTAAATGCTTTTCCTTTAAAGTAAAACTGGACATAGGCCAGACTGATTGTTGAAGGAACAACACTGCCATGATTAGGGGGGAGTTAATTGACTTGATAGGTTCTTTCCATATGTGATAGTCATGATTTTATCATTCAGTTCTTACAAATGCATCCACAGACAAATGGCTGTGATCTTCCCATGTATACAGTACAAGGAAACATGTAACTATCTGAGCCATTAGTCTCTCAACAAAAGAGTAATGTTGAAATTTACACATGGGGGCGCCTGAAGTGGCTCAGTAAGTTAGGCGACTGACTTCTGCTCAGGTCATGATCTCATGGTTCATGAGTTTGAGCCCTGCGGCAGGCTCTGTGCTGACAGCTCAGAGCCTAGAGCCTACTTCAGATTTTGTGTCTCCCTCTCTCTCCTGTCCTCTGTTCATGCTCTGTCTCTCTCTCTCTCTCAAAAATAAATAAACATTTTTTTAAAAAAAGAAAGAAATTTATACATGGGAATGTCTTTTTTTTTTCATCTTTATTTACTTTTGAGAGAGAGTGAGTGTAAGGGGGGAGGAACAGAGACAGGGACACAGAATCCAAAGCAGGCTCCAGGCTCTGTCAGCACAGAGCCCGACATGGGGATCAAACTCATGAACTGTGAGTTCATGAACTGAGCTGCAGTCAGACACTCAACTGACTGAGCCAACCAGGCGCCCCCATGGGAAAGTCTTTTTACTCTGAAGACAATGTGTATTCATTTGACATTTGCAGATTCTAAGGCTACTAGACAATGAACTATCTAGAAAGCAATCCGGTGAGGTGACAAACTTCAGTCTCCCATGCTTTGTGAATTTCCAGTTCACACCAGTTCCATCTGCTAAGAGTATAACAGCTCCAGCTATGGCCCTGCAGACGTTGTCTCTGGAAATAGGTTTCCCTTTTAAAGATGAACCATCAGACTCCATTATAAGCTGCTCTCCTGTCATTTGCTTTGTTACACTTTTTGTGACAACAGATTGTGAAGCACCAAACATTTGAAGCAAAGCTCTGTAAAATTGCTATCATCCAGCAATAAATATTAATGCTCAACTGTTACATGATAACTATGGGTGGATATAAAGTTGGCTAACACTTGACAATAAGTGGAAAATCATTATTTGATATTCATTTTAACAAATGTGGTCAAGAGTGAACTCTTATTATTAGGATAGATATGAAATACAATTTTATGTGTGATTCTATTATATGGTACTTTCTAGAGGGAAAATCATAAAGGATGGCTGAATGAATGGGAATAATACTTCTTTATACTGTAGTCAGTTGGGCTGGGGAGATTGGAGACTGTGAGTCTGAGTCTGTACTTTCACACTCATGGCACACACACACACACACAACACTGAGAAAAATAAGTAGTTCTCCTAGTCCTCTTTCTAATATACACTTTTCCCTCCTCTTAAGGATTCTAGAAGAATTTGCTTTTAGTGCTAGGAAACTAAGATAAAGAAAGTTTAAGTAACTTGCCAAGCTAGAGAGAGGTAGTAGACTGGATTTGAACTTTAGGCTGCAAGAGTCTAAGGATAATAAGTTTAGTCACTATACCATGATGCTTCTTCACCAAGGGGCAGAGTCCCATTTTTTAAAAGTCCTAAAAATGCTGTTACAACAGCAGCCTGCAACACCAATAAACCTTGGAAGACCTTCTAGAGACGTCAGGCCAGAAATATCTTGGAAATTGAGCAGCTAAATTAGGTGGCCTTTCAGAAAAGACTATCACAGCAAAGCATGTAGCTCCTACGGTATGGACAAGCTACCAAAGATCAAAATACAATATTAGCAGTTTGAAAGTAACGAAAACAAAGCCTGGAGGTGGGGAGGTTACAACTTTGTTATTCTATAAGTTGGACTGTGCTCACGTATGTGTGTAATGTATTTTAAATACTTATTTAGAGAGCCCCACATTATAGTAGTTAAGGATATGGGATGTGGAGCCCAACAATTGTTTCATCTGTAGAATGGGGTTCATAATGTTATCTATACTTTAGGTTTTTAAGAAGATGAAATGAAAGAAAACATGTCAAACTCTTAACAGAACGACTGGAATAGAGTAAGCACTCAGTAAGTGATAGCTATGGCTATTTTTGTTATACCTATTTTTGTTAATTTTTTTGCCCAGTCTTCACATATAGTCCATCAGCTACTTGAGTGCAAAGGCTCTTATTATTCTTTGAAAGTCAATAGAATGCAATACTTAAAACTAGTCTTGAAAAACAGACTACCTTAGTGTAAGCACAGCTGAGCCACTTCCTGCCAGTGAGATCTTGCATAGGTTAATTACCTCTCTGCGTCTCAGCTTTCTCATCTATAAAATGGGTCTAAAGATAGAATCAATGTGGAGGAGCCAAGATGGAGGAAAAGCATGGAAGTTTTTCTTGCATCTCATGTCCATGAAATATATCCAGATCAATACTAAACCATACTGCATACCTAATAAACGGATTTGAGGATTAACAAAACAATCTGCACAAACTGAACCACAGAACTCAGCAGGTATGCGGCATGGGGAGGTGAACTGGGGGAGAGAGAAGCTGCAGAGGGGAAGGGAGCCATTTTTGCTTGTGGAGAGAGGACAGAGACTGGGAGAGAGTATGGGAAAAGCACCCCCCCCCAAAAAGCAGCTGTAGAGAAAGTGGAAAAGTGGAAACAACCACAGGGACTGAACAAAAAAGGGAGAAAGGAGAAAGAAGAGAGTTTAAATTCCATTAAGACTATAAACAAAGGGTGCGCAGAGTCTGAAACTCCGCAGGTCTATACCTGGTGGTGCTCTGGTAGGAAGGGTGAATCCCCAGGGGCAGAGTGAAGTCCGGGGTGTCTTCAGGCCACACGGGGAGAGACAGTTCCCCTGCTGGGAAGACATTTGGTAGAATCTGTGCGGCCATGCCAGCAGACACCAGAGGTCCGAGGAGACCCCAGAGAACAACCACATTCGCTGGTGCTGGAACAAGGTCGTTAAAGGTGAAGCATGGTGTCAGATGTGTGTGGTGATTTTCCATAATCCCTGAAACACTTCTGCTACACAATTGCATGAACTTTTTCAGGGGCAAGCTGGCACCCAGCCACAGTCTCTGAGCATTGGCAACAGCACAGTCCCATGAAAGTTCCTGAATGTGGCAGGCACCCAGCCATCTCAGTGAGACTCTCTTGCAGAGGGTCAGAATGGGTGAAAAACAGTCTCTCAGTAGTGAGGGGTCAGGAAACATAGCCACATCTGAGATAAAACTCAGGAGGAAGGTGCTGCCTGGCAACCTGATGGCTTGCTCATGGACAGTGTAAAAACTGGGAGTGGATGGAAGCTGGACACAAAGGATAGGGTGCAATTGCTGACAGGGGAGAGCAGAGTTCCAATACTAGAGACTGGGTCGCTGGTTGACGCCATTTTCACCCCTCCCACGCATGTGCATACACACCTACAAGTGCTACAACAATCCACCCCAGTAAACTAAGCAGAACCATCTAGTCAAGAACGGAGACATTGCATTATGCCCCACCCAAGTGGGCCAACCTCGCTCTTCAGGAAAACCACAAGTGTCTCCACCTGCTTAGTTTACAGACTATAAGGTGCTTCATGTTTGACTTCTAGGGGAAAACAATGTAATTTCAATCGTGTTTCTGTCTGTTTGCTGGTCCATTATTCAAATTTCTTTTTTTTTCTTTTCATTTCTTTTCTTTTTCATGAATATAGAAAGAGAAAAAAATTATTTTTATTGTCAGTTTTTATTAAAAATATTTTTCTTTAATTTTTTTCTACTATATTTAATTTCTTATAAATTTTTCAAATTCTAATTTACTTCCATAATTTCATTTTATTCTATTCCACTATATTCATTTTTTCAAATTTTCAAACTTTTTTCTTCCTTTTTTCCCCCGTTTTCTCTAATCTAGCAAGACCTTTTCAACACCCAGACCAAAATACACCTTTGATCTAGCACCATTTATTTGATTTATGTGTGTATGTTGTTTTTAATTATTTAATTTTAATTTTTTACTTTATTATTTTTTCCTTCAAAATGAAGAAACAAAGGAATTCACCCTAAAATACAGAGCAGAAAGAAACAACAGCAAAGGACTTAATCAACACAGATACAAGCAAGATGTCTGAACCAGAGTTTAGAAGCATGATAATGAGAATACAAGCTGGGGTTGAAAATAGATTAGAATCCCTTTCTGCAGAGATAAAAGAAGCAAAAACTAGACAGGATGAAATAAAAAAAAAAAAACGCTATACCTGAGATATAATCTGGAATGGGTGCCACAGCAGCAGGGAGGGATGAGGCAGAACAGAGAATAATCAATATAGAGGACAAACTTGATACTGTCTGGAGGGGAAAATGGAGGCGTAGGAGGATGCTGGGCTCATTGCATCCTGCTGATCACTTAGATTCTACCCACACCTGCGTAAATAACCCAGAAAACAACCAGAACACTGGCAGAATGGATTCTCTTGAGCCAAGCATAGACAAGAGCCCCACGGAAGAGGGTAGGAAGGGTGGAGAGGTGGTGCGCACTACACGTACAGGCAGGAGGGAGCTGGGGCAGACAGGCAGCCCACCGTCAAAGCAAAGCCCCTGAGTCTGGCTTGCAAAAGCGGAGGGGCTGGGCGGAGTGTATTCTCACATCAAGCAGGTCTTAACATCTGGAACGTTGTAAGTTAACAGCTCTGCTCAGAAAGTGGGAGGGCTAGAGGACAATAGGAGGGAGAGTTGTTGAGTCCCAGATGACAGAGCTCAGCTTGGTGGGGAACAAAGGTGCTCAACAGCGCCATCTCCCTCGCTCATCCCCCAGCCAAAATCCCAAAGGGAACCAATACCTGTCATGGAACTTGCTTGCACCGCGCAAACACCCAATGCTGTGCTTCTGTGGATTCATCCCTCTGGCAGGTCTGACTCCCTCCTGGTTCCACAGGGCCCCTCCAGAAGTGGAGCACCGAATCAAAAGCGAGCTGAGTCTGCCCCCCCGCCCCCTGTCCCTGGGCACCTTGCCAATCCGCACCAGCTAATACACCAGATCCCCAGCACCACAAGCCTGGCAATGTGCAAATAGCCCAAACAGAGGCCACACCACACAACAGTGAATCCCGCCCCTAAGAGAGGGGAAGAGAAGGTACACACCAGTCTGACTGTGGCCCCAGCGGTGGGCTGGGGGAAGACATCAGGTCTGACTGCAGCCCCACCCACCAATGCAAGTTATTCAAGACTACACAGGTGAAGTGCACTGCAGTTCTGCACCACTCCAGGGACTATCGAAAATGACGAAATGGAAGATTCCCCTCAAAAGAAACTCCAGGAAGTAGTGACAGCTAATGAACTGATCAAAAACGATTTAAACAATATAACAGAAAGTGAATTTAGAATAATAGTCATAAAATTAATCACTGGGCTTCAAAACAGTATAGAGGACAGCAGAGAATCTATTCCTACAGAGATCAAGGGAATAAGAAACAGCCAGGAGGAGCTACAAAATGCTATTAATGAGCTGCAAAATAAAATGGAGGTGACCACAGCTCGGATTGAAGAGGCAGAGGAGAGAATAGGTGAACTAGAAAATAAAATTATGGAAAAAGAGGAAGCTGAGAAAAAGAGATAAAAAAATCCAGGAGTATTACGGGAAAATTAGAGAACTAAGTGATGCACTAAAGAGAAATAATCTATGCATAATTGGTATTCCAGAGAAGGAAGAGAGAAGGAAAAGTGTTGAAGGTGTACTTGAAGAAATAATAGCTAAGAACTTCCCTGATCTGGGGAAGGAAAAAGGCATTGAAATCCAAAAGGCACAGAGAACTCCCTTCAGACATAACTTGAATCGATCTTCTGCATCAGAGTGAAACTGGCAAAACACACGGATAAAAAGAAAATTCTGAAAGCAGCTAGGGATAAACGTGCTCTAACATAAAAAGGGAGACTGATAAGACTAGTGACGGATCTCTCTACTGAAACTTGACAGGCCAGAAAGGAATGGCAAAATCTTCAATGTGATGAACAGAAAAAATATGCAGCCGAGAATCCTTTATCCAGAAAATCTGTCATTTAGAATAGGAGAGATAAAGGTCTTCTCAAACAAACAAAAACTGAAGGAATTCATCACCCCTAAACCAGCCCTACAAGACATCCTAAGGGGGATACTGTGAGACAAGGTACCAGAGACATCATTACAACCATGAAACCTACAGACATCACAATGACTCTAAACCCATATCTTTCTATAATAACACTGAATGCAAATGGACTAAATGCTCCAACCAAAAGACATAGGGTATAAGAATGGATAAAAAAAACAAGACCCATCTATTTGCTGTCTACAAGAGACTCATTTTAGACCTGAGGACACCTTCAGATTGAAAGTGAGGGATTAGAGAACTATTTATCATGCTACTGGAAGTCAAAAGAAAGCTGGAGTAGCCATACTTATATCAGACAAACTAGACTTTAAACTAAAGGCTGTAACAAGAGATGAAGAAGGGCATTATATAATAATTACAGGGTCTATCCATCAGGAAGAGCTAACAAGTATAAATGTCTATGCGCCAAACACAGGAGCCCCCAAATATATAAAATAATTAATCACAAGCATAAGCAACCTTATTGACAAGAATGTGGTAATTGCAGGGGATTTTAATACTCCACTTACAACAATGGATAGATCATCTAGACACAGGATCAATAAAGAAACAAGGGCCCTGAATGATACATTGGATCAGATGGACTTGACAGATATATTTAGAACTCTGCATCCCAAAGCAACAGAATATACTTTCTTCTCAAGTGCACACGGAACATTCTCCAAGATAGATCACATACTGGGTCACAAACAGCCCTTCATAATTATACAAGAATTGAGATCATACCATGCATACTTTCAGACCACAATACTATGAAGCTTGAAACCAACCACAGGAAAAAGTCTGGAAAACCTCCAAAAACATGGAGGTTAA
>NC_064817.1:77059234-77062403 GCF_023721935.1 Panthera uncia
CAACCACAGGAAAAAGTCTGGAAAACCTCCAAAAACATGGAGGTTAAAGAACACCCTACTAAAGAATGAGTGGGTCAACCAGGCAATTAGAGAAGAAATTAAGAAATATATAGAAACAAACGAAAATGAAAATACAACAATTGAAATGCTTTGGGATGCAGCGAAGGCAGTCCTGAGAGGAAAATACATTGCAATCCAGGCCTATCTCAAGAAACAAGAAAAATCCCAAATACAAAATCTAACAGCACACCTAAAGGAAATAGAAACAGAGCAGCAAAGACACCCCAAACCCAGCAGAAGAAGAGAAATAATAAAGATCAGAGCAGAAATAAACAATATGTAAGATAAAAAAAAAAAAACTCTAGAGGAGATCAATGAAACCAAGAGATGGTTTTTTGAAAAAATAAACAAAATTGATAAACTTCTAGCCAGGCTTCTCAAAAAGAAAAGGGATATGACCCAAATAGATAAAATCATGAATGAAAATGGAATTATGACAACCAATCCCTCAGAAATACAACCAATTATCAGGGAATACTATGAAAAATTATATACCAACAAACTGGACAACCTGGAAGAAATGGACAAATTCCTAAACACCCATACACTCCCAAAACTCAAAAAGGAAGAAATAGAAAGTTTGAACAGGCCCATAAACAGGGAAGAAACTGAATCAGTTATTCAAAAATCTCCCAACAAATAAGAGTCCAGGGCCAGATGGCTTCCTAGGAGAATTCCACCAGACACTTAAAGCAGAAATAATACCTATCCTTCTCAAGCTGTTCCAACAGGTAGAAAGAGAAGGAAAACTTCCAGACTCATTCTATGAAGCCAGTATTACGTTGATTCCTAAACCAGGCAGAGACCTAGTATAAAAGAGAACTACAGGCCAATATCCCTGATGAATATGGATGCAAAAATTCTCAATAAGATACTAGCAAATCGAATTCAACAGCATATAAAAAGAATTATTCACCATGATCAAGTGGGATTCATTCCGGGAATGCAGGGCTTGTTCAACATTCGCAAATCATCCAACATAATACATCACATTAATAACAGAAAAGATAAGAACCGTATGATCCTGTGAATCGATACAGAAAAAGCATTTGACACAATTCAGCATCCTTTCTTAATAAAAACCCTCGAGAAAGTCGGGATAGAAGGAACATACTTAAACATCATAAAAGGCATTTATGAAAAGCCCACAGCTAACATCATCCTCAGTGGGGAAAAACTGAGAGCTTTCCCACTGAGATCAGGAACACGTCAAGGATGTCCATTCTCACCGCTGTTGTTTAACATAGTGTTGGAAGTGCTAGCATCAGCAATCAGACAACAAAAGGAAATCAAAGGCATCAAAATGGGCAAAGATGAAGTTAAGCTTTCACTTTTTTCAGATGACATGATATTATACATGGAAAATCCGATAGATTCCACCAAAAGTCTGCTAGAACTGATACATGAATTCAGCAAAGTCGCAGGATACAAAATCAATGTACAGAAATCAGTTGCATTCTTATACACTAATAATGAAGCAACAGAAAGACAAATAAAGAAACTGATCCCATTCACAATTGCACCAAGAAGCATAAAATACCTAGGAATAAACCTGACCAAAGATGTAAAAGATCTGTATGCTGAAAATTATAGAAAGCTTATGAAGGATATTGAAGAAGATATAAAGAAATGGAAAAACATTCCATGCTCATGGGTTGGAAGAATAAATATTTTAAAAATGTCAATACTACCCAAAGCTATCTACACATTCAATGCAATCCCAATCAAAATTGCACCAGCATTCTTCTCAAAGCTAGAACAAGCAATCCTAAAATTCATATGTAACCACAAAAGGCCCCGAATAGCCAAGGTAATTTTGAAGAAGAAGACCAAAGCAGGAGGCATCACAATCCCAGACTTTAGCCTCTACTCCAAAGCTGTCATCATCAAGACATCATGGTATTGGCACAAAAACAGACACATAGACCAATGGAATAGAATAGAAACCCCAGAATTAAACCCACAAAAGTATGGCCAACTAATCTTTGACAAAGCAGGAAAGAACATCCAATGGAAAAAAGACAGTCTCTTTAACAAATGGTGCTGGGAGAACTGGGCAGCAACATACAGAAGAATGAAACTAGACCACTTTCTTGCACCATTCACAAAAACAAACTCAAAATGGATAAAGGACCTGAATGTGAAACAGGAAACCATCAAAATCCTAGAGGAGAAAGCAGGAAAAGACCACTCTGACCTCAGCCTCAGGAATTTCTTACTTGACACATCCCCAAAGGCAAGGGAATTAAAGCCAAAATGAACTATTGGGACCTCATGAAGATAAAAAGCTTCTGCACAGCAAAGGAAACAACCAACAAAACTAAAAGGCAACCAACGGAATGGGAAAAGATATTTGCAAATGACATACCACACAAAGGGCTAGTATCCAAAATCTATAAAGGGCTCACAAAATTCCACACCCAAAAACCAAATAATCCAGTGAAGAAATGGTCAGAAAACATGAATAGACACTTCTCTCAAGAGTACATCCGGATGGCCAACAGGCACATGAAAAGATGCTCAACGTCACTCCTCATCAGGGAAATACAAATCAAAACCACACTCAGGTATCACCTCACGCCAGTCAGAGTGGCCAAAGTAACAAATCAGGAGACTATAGATGCTGGAGGGGATGTGGAGAAACGGGAACCCTCTTGCACTCTTGGTGGGAATGCAAGTTGGTGCAGCCACTCTGGAAAACAGTGTGGAGGTTCCTCAAAAAATTAAAAATAGACCTACTCTATGACCCAGCAGTAGCACTGCTAGGAATTTACCCAAGGGATACAGGAGTACTGATGCATAGGGGCACTTGTACCCCAATGTTTGTAGCAACACTCTCAACAATAGCCAAATTGAGGAAAGAGCCTAAATGTCCATCAACTGATGAATGGATAAAGAAATTGTGGTTTATATACACAATGGAATACTACGTGGCAATGAGAAAAAATGAAATATGGCCTTTTGTAGCAACATGGATGGAACTGGAGAGTGTGATGCTAAGTGAAATAAGCCATACAGAGAAAGACAGATACCATATGGTTTCACTCTTATGTGGATCCTGAGAAACATAACAGAAACCCATGGGGGAGGGGAAGGAAAAAAAAAAAAG
>NC_064817.1:77062803-77111901 GCF_023721935.1 Panthera uncia
TGTGGATCCTGAGAAACTTAACAGAAGTCCATGGGGGAGGGGAAGAAAAAAAAAAGAGGTTAGAGTGGGAGAGAGACAAAGCATAAGAGACTCTTAAAAACTGAGAACAAACTGAGGGTTAATGGGAGGTGGGAGGAACGGGAGGGTGGGTGATGTGTATTGAAGAGGGCATCTTTTAGGATGAGCACTGGGTGTTTTATGGAAACCAATTTGACAATAAATTTCATATATTAAAAAAAATAAAGGACAAATTTATGAAGAATAATAAAGCAGAAAATAAGAGGAAGACTAAGACAAAAGACCATGATTTAAGAATCAGAGAAATCAGTGACTCATTAAAAAGAAACAACATCACAATCATAGGGTCCCAGAAAATGAAGACAGAAAAAAAGGATAGAAAGGTGATGTGAGCAAATCATAGCAGAAAACTTTCTTAACCTGGAGAAAGACACCCACATTAAAATCCGGGAAGCACAGAGGACTCCCATTAGAGTCAACAGAAACCAAGCATCAACAAGGCATATATAGTCAAATTCACAAAATACTCAGGCAAGGAGAGAATCATGAAAGCAGCAAGAGAAAAAAAGTCCTTTACCTACAAGGGAAGACAGATCAGGTTTGCAGCAGACCTATCCACAGAAACTTGACAGGCCAGAAAGGAGTGGCAGGATATATTCAATGTGCTGACTCAGAAATAAATGCAGCCAAGAATTCTTTATCCAGCAAGGCTGTCATTCAAAATATAAGGAAAGATAAAAAGTTTCCCAGACAAACAAAAACTAAAGGAGTTTTTAACCACTAAACCAACCCTGCAAGAAATTTTAAGGGGGACACTCTGAGTGGAGAAAAGATGAAACAAAATAAAAAACAAAGACTAGAAAGGACCAGAGAACACCACCAGAAACTCCAACTCTACAAGCAACATAATGGCAATAAATTCATATCTTTCAGTACTTACTCTAAACGTCAATGGACTCAATGCTCCAATCAAAAGACATAGGGTAACAGAATGGATAAGAAAACAAGATGCATCTATATGTTGTTTATAAGAGACCAACTTTAGGCCTAAAGACACTTTTAGTTTGAATGTAAGGGGATGGAGAAACTTCTACTGTGCTAATGGTCAACAAAAAAGCTGGAGTAGCCATATTTATATCAGACAATCTAGACTTTAAAATAAAGTGTGTAATGAGAGATGAAGAAGGGCATTATATCATAATTAAGGGGTCTATCCACCAAGAAGACCTAACAATTATAAACATTTATGCTCCAAATGTGGAAACACCCAAATATGTAAATTAATTAATCACACACATATAGAAACTCATTAATAATAATACCATAATAGTAGGGGACTTCAACACCCCACTTACAACAATGGACAGATCATGTATTAAAAAAATCAAAAAGGAAACAGTGGCTCTGAATGACACACTGGACCAGATGGACTTAACAGATATAATCAGAGCATTTCATTCCAAAGCAGCGGAATAGGCATTCTTCTCCAGTACACATGGAACATTCTCCAGAATAGATCACGTTCTGTGACACAAATCAGTCCTCAACAAGTACAAAAAGATCGAGATCATACAATGCATATTTCAGACCACAATGCTATGAAACTCAAAACCAATAACAAGAAAAAATTTGGAAGCTAACAAATACTTGGAGACTAATGATCATCCTACTAAAGAATGAATGGAATAACCAAGAAGTTAAAGAGGAAATGAAAAAGTACATGGAAGCCAATGAAAATGATAACACCACAGCTCAAAACTTCTGGGACAAGCATAAGTGGTCATAAGAAGAAAGTATATAGCAATCCTGGCCTTCCTAAAGAAGGAAGAAAGGTCACAGATTCACAACCTAACCTTATGCCTTAAAGACCTGGAATAAGAACAGCAAATAAAACCCCAAACCAGCAGAAGATAGGAAATAATAAAAATTACAGCAGAAATCAATTCTATCAATATAAAATTAAAAAAAAAACAGTAGAACAGTTTAATGAAACCAGAAGCTGGTTCTTTGAAAGAATGAACAAAATTGATAAACCACTACCCAGTTTGATCAAAAAGAAACAGGAAAGAAACCAAATAAATAAAATCAAGAATGAAAAAGGAGTGATCACAACTAACACAGAAGAAATAAAAATAAGAGAATATTGTGAGCAATTATATGCCAATCAAATGGGCAATTTATAAGAAATGGATAAATTCTGAGAAACATATACACTACCGAAACTGAAACAGGAAGGAATAGAAAATTTGAACAGACCCATAACCAGTAAAGAAATTGAATTAGTAATCAAAAATCTGCCAAGAGTCCAGGGCCAGATGGCTTTCCAGCGGAAATCTACCAAACCTTTAAGGAGGAGTTAACACCTATACTCTTGAAGCTTTTCCAAAAAATAGAAATGGAAGGAAAACTTCCAAACTTTCTGTGAAGCCAGCATTACCTTGATTCTCAAAACCAGACAAAGACCCCACTAAAAACTAGAATTATACACCAATTTCCCTGGTGAATATGGAAACAAAAATCCTCAACAAGATATTAGCCAATCTGATCCAACAATGCATTTAAAAGATTATTCACCACGACCAAGCAGGATTTATACCTGGGATGCAGGGCTGGTTCAATATCAAAAAAAAAAAAAAAAATCAATGTGATTCATCACATCAATAAAAGAAAGGATAAGAACCATATGATCCTCTCAATAGATGCAGAGAAAGCATTTGACAAAATACAGCATCCTTTCTTAATAAAAACCCTCAAGAGAGTAGGAATAGAAGGATCATACCTCGAGATCATAAAAGCCATACATGAGCGACCCAATGCTAATATTATACACAATGGGGAAAAACTGAGAGCTTTCCCCCTAAGGTCAGGAACAAGACAGGGATGTCCACTCTCACCACTGTTATTCAACATAGTATTGGAAGTCTTAGCCTCAGCATTCAGACAACACAAAGAAATAAAAGGCATCCAAATTGTCCAGGAGGAGGTCAGACATTCACTCTTCACAGATGACATGATACTCTATATAGAAAACCAAAAAGATTCCACCAAAAAAACTGCTAGAACTGATCGATGAATTCAACAAAGTCACAGGATAAAAAAATCAATGCACAGAAATCGGTTGCATTCCTACACACCAACAATGAAGCAACAGAAAGAGAAATCAAGGAATCGATCCCATTTACAGTTGCACCAAAAACCATAAAATACCTAGGAATAAACCTAACCAAAGAAGTGAAAAATCTATACACTGTAAACTATAGAAATCTTATGAAAGAAATTGAAGAAGACACAAAAAATGGAAACATATTCCATGCTTCTGGATAGGAAGAACAAATATTGTTAAAATGCCAATACCTACCAAAGCAAACTACATATTCAATGCAATACTTATCAACATAATACCAGCATTCTTCACAGAGCTAGAGCAAAGGTTCCTAAAATTTGTATGGAACCAGAAAAGACCCTGAATAGCCAAAGCAATGTTGATAAAGAAAAGCAAAGCAGGAGGCATCACAATCCCAGATTTCAAGCTATACTACAAAGCTGTAATCATCAAGACAGTATAGTACTGGCACAAGAACATACACTCAGATCAATAGAACAGAATAGAGAACCCAGAAATGGACCCACAAACATATGACCAACTGATCTTTGACAAAGCAGCAAAGAACATATAATGGAATAAAGACAGTCTTTTCAGCAATTGCTGCTTGGAAACTGGACAGCGACATGGAGAAAAAATAACCTGGACCACTTTCTTACATCATACACAAAAATAAACTCAAAATGGATGAAAGACCTCAATGTAAGACAGGAAGCCATCAAAATCCTCGAAGAGAAAGCAGGCAAAAACCTCTTTGATCTTGCCCGCAGCAACTTCATACTCAACATGTCTCTGGAGGCAAGGGAAACAAAAGCAAAAATGAACTACTGGGATCACATCAAAATAAAAAGCTTCTGCACAGAGAAGGAAACAATCAGTAACACTAAAAGGCAACCAACAGCATAGAAGATATTTGCAAACGACATATCAGATAAAGGGTTAAAATCCAAAATCTGTAAGGAACTTATCCAACTGAACACCCAAAAAACAAAGAATCCAGTGAATAAATGGGCAAAAGACATGAATAGACACTTCTCCAGAGAAGATATCCAGATGGCCAACTGACACATGAAAAAATGTTCAACATCACTCATCATCAGAGAAATACAAATTAAAACCACAATGAGTTACTACCTCACACCTGTCAGAATGGCTAGCATTAATAACTCAGGCAACAACAGATGTTGGCGAGGATGGGAAGAAAGAGGATCTCTTTTGCATTGTTGGTGGCAATGCAAGCTGGTGCAGCCACTCTGGAAGATAGTATGGAGGTTCCTCAAAAAACTACAAATAGAACTACCCTACGACCCAGCAACTGCACTGGTAGGCATATATCCATGGGATACAAGTGTGCTGTTTTGAAGGGACACATGCATCCCCATGTTTATAGCAGCACTATCAACAATAGCCAAAGTATGGAAAGAGCCCAAATGTCCATTGATGGATGAATGGATAAAGAAGAAGTGGTATATATATATATATATATATATAATGGAGTATTACTCGACAATCAAAAAGAGTGAAATCTTGCCATTTGCAACTATGTGGATGGAACTATAGGGTATTATGCTAAGTGAAATTAGTCACAGAAAGACAAATATCATATGACTTTACTCATATGAGGACTTTAAGATACAAAACAGATGAAAACAAAGGAAGAGAAACAAAAATAATGTAAAAACAGGGAGGGGGACAAAACATGAAAGACTCTTAAATATGGAGAACAAACAGAAGGTTACTGGAGGGGTTGTGGGAGAAGAGGTGGGATAAATGGGTAAAGGTTATTAAGGAATCTACTCCTGAAATCATTGTTGCACTATATGCTAACTTGGATGTAAATTAAAAAATGATAATAATAAAATAAAATAAATAGTAAAGATAGCATCAACCTCATAAATGTGCTGAGGATTACAGTATAAATTCCATGAGGACATATTTTTTTGTCTGTTTTCTCAATCATGTAACCCTAGTGTGCAGAACACTACCTGGCATGCAGTAAGTGCTCAATACAAATATGCTGAATGGCTATACATAATGCAATTAGAACGGATCCCATACAGATATATGAAAATTAGCTATCATTTACATCTGTACCATTGGAGCCTAGTGCAATGCTTAGCACAAGGTAGGCTTTCAAAAACTGTTTGTAGAATGAATAAAAGAAAGCTGTCCCTTGAGTCTGTGCCAGCCCTTCATCGTGAGAAATTGTAGCTACTTTCATGCCTATGGCCTCCCTCATCTGCATCAAATATTGTGTACATACCTTTAATAATTAAGAAAAATTTCTGAGAATCAAATGAAATAGAATGTCAGACATATAAGAGCTCAGAGATCCATGGTTCAAACCTTCCATTTTGCTAATTTATTCTTTATTCATTCAATATCATTTTACTGAGTACCTACTATAGGCTTGATCCTGCAATTGGTAATGAGACCTACAATGATATGCAAAATAGTTATGATCTCTTCCCTCATGGAGCTATGGATCTTACAACCTAGTCATTTCCCTTCTCTGTGTTTTTTTTTCCTCATTTTCAAAGTTAGGGAATTAAATGTTTGCTAAGGTCTCTTCCAGTTCAGAAATAAAATATAACATGCTGGCTAAAACCATGAGTCTTCAGATAAGCCTACTTGTATTTGAACCCCATTTCTGATACTTTTTAGATGTTTGAACATGAATTGAGTAAAGGCTCTCCAAGCCTCAGGTTTCTCATCTGCAAAATGGGAATAATAATAGTAAATATCTTGTTACTATGTCAGGTGGACTGAATAACAATATCTATATTTCATTCTGGTGGTGCCTGGCATATACTAAATGCTCAACAAACAGTGGCTAATATTATTTAAGCTCTATCATTCTATGATGTACAACCCATAAGGCCCCATGTGGGAAGTTGCTCCCCATATGGCCAGCGGTATCTACAAAGGTCAAATAGGGCCAATCTGCACGTCAGACCTATTTTTCTGAAATGCCTTTGGATTTCACCTCCTTTTGATTGGCTTGAGTTGTCAAATGAAAAAATGAAAGCCCTCAGTCCCAGCAAAGCTTTCTTTCTGTGTCACATTGCTAGGCAGCATCTGTATATTGTGTCAGATTGTGATAAATTCTAAAGAGAGCAGAAAAACTGGGCAGAGAAAAGGGATAGTAAATATCTAGGGGGTTACTGAAACTTCAGTTAGGATAGTAAAGGAAAGCCTCCCTCAGAAGTTATAACACCACTAAGTGGCAACCCAGGAATGTGTGTTTATTTTCTTGAGGTTTCTAAATGTGCAATTTTCTTTCTTATGTGGTCCTGGGAAGGAAAGCCTTCTTGCGCTCACTGCCTTCTGACTGACGTTGCTATTTTGATCACATTACTCCTTGGTTTATAAAAGCCAGGTGCGGCTTCCTGACAAAGTGTTAGGAGGGACTTAAAACATCTTCAGCTGCCTTTGGAGGCCTCAGGAGGGATTGGTCCAGGCCAAATATTTGACCTGCCATCTGAAACTAAGTGAAAAAAAAAAAAAAAACTACTGTGTGTTCAACTCACAGCTCCACCCAGGTTCAGGTTCTGGAGTCTGGCCTGGTCCTCCACACCACTACCCCAGTCTATGGCAAATGAGCATGACTTTCCCTGATATAACCTCACTAGAGAGTTCTTTGTGTCGAAATAGCAATTTTCTAAGCAAAATTATACTAGTGTTGATCAGTTTGATGTCTTATTGGCAACAATTACTGACCAAAAGAGTGGAAACATTTGTAAGTACTTCCTTTTCTCTTTCACCCCATCCCAGAACCTCCTAAGCACTCTTCCCCCACACCACACACATGCACAAATACACACACAAGCTTCATTTTGTCTCCAACACAACAAATTTAAAAATAAGAGTAGTGAAGATGGTGCGAAGTTAAGCTTGAGATTTATTCTATAAGGAAACACTACAGTAAACTGTAAAGACTTTATGTCTTTCAGAAACCCAGAGCTTGTACTTTAAAAAGTCAATGTACTGAAAAATTCACTGCACAAAAAAAGTTTGATCCTCAACAAGCATTCAGAAACTGATGCTTTCCCCAGGCCTCTCAAAACTCATGCCATGTTCAATGAGCTCAAGGTTGTGGGGATACATGAGGTAGAAGGGCATACATGGTGTAGAAGGAGGTTGGACATAGATTTCTTGGGAAGTTCAGAGATGGATTAATGCTTGAAGACAAGAGAAAGGTAGAGGCAGGCTAAAGAGGCAAATAATTGGCCCAATTTCTCAAACATGAGGGTAAATACTAGAATGAGAAGTCAGGAAAGAAACTGTATGAAAAACAACTATACAGCCAACTCTAAGATTCAAGCTTCAGCATTCTCCCTCAAAATGCATATGGTGTGTAGGCAATGTAAACTAAAAACTCAAATTAATGTGCTATGAAACAAGGGTACCTCTTTCTCCATGTTGCATTCTTTGAAAAGATTCATTTTGTGAAGCTGAGGTGGAGATTGAATTTATGTTAAATTGTGTTTTACATCTCATATATATGTATGTACTTATTTATTTACATACACACATGTGAGCATTATATATATGGAGAAACAAACAGGGCTTGGTTTGTGACTGGATTTTTTTTCTCTCTTCAGTGATCATGAAAAGTATTTTCTCTCATTGCTTGTTAATCAAGATTAGATGCTTCATTTGTAAGTACTTTAAGAAGAAGAAATATAAAAAATGTGAAATAGGACATATAAATAGGAGCCATGCAAGATCTGGACCTGTGAGTAAGGCACTGTATGATACTGAAATGTCTGTATTTAGAGTACTTGCTACCAGAGACAGAGTGTGGGGTGCTTTGCATTTGACAACTGGGGGATTATTTTCTGAGGGATTCACAAACTCTTGGGAATTGTAAATGAAAGTATTTGTGTACACCACTGCAATGACAAAAGTTTAGCCGTTGCAACGGAGATTGTAATGGCCCACAAAACCTAAAAGATGTACCATCTGGCCCTCTACAGGAAAAGTTTGCTGTCCGTTGGCATACAGAGTCGAATAGAAAATCTCAGAATGCACTGCGGGTAACAAGGATGAATATTGTTTGTGAAATGTTTGTTTCAGTTATATGTGTGTGATACTAAGTCATGATGCAAACACATTTCTTACTATGGGGAGCAATCTAACAAATTGAAAAGTGCTTTCATCCATTTTAATGAGCTTGGACTTCATCTTAAGAGAAGCCATTGACAGGTTTTAAGCAGAGTTGTGATTTAACCAGCACTGTATTTTAGTAAGGTCCTTCTGGCTTTAGTGTGAAGAATGTGATAGAGAGAGGCAGAGTAGATGAGAGGAGGCAAATTAGGAGACTATTTCAGTTATCCGTATGAGGGATACTATGGCCCAGACTACATTGGTGGCAATGGGAATGAGGAAAGCTCATCAGACACTTTGCAAAAAGCTTCCATGTATTAATTTGGGGACATAAAATACTTGTCTTGGTCTCTGAAACTCCATATTTTTCTGCTAAGGAAAAAAAAAAAACATTAATGCTAGAATAGTGTTGGCAAAGCATCTCAGCACTTAGCATTGCATATTACTCAGTTGTCATCCAAAACCCTGAGATCTACATCCCATACTGAGAAAGTACTGGGTCACCAAGGCAAACTGGACGAGAAAACTTCAACAACAGGAATTTTAAAATGAGTTAGTCTTTATATTCTTTATATCAAAGCCTCCTTTGGGGAAGTTAATGAATTCATTACCAAAGACATTATGCATGTAAATGAAATCGTTCCTCCCTTTCTATATTTTCCTTTGACCTCACTTCAATGCTTAGCTCTATGTCAGGGCCCTTGCTGACTGAGAAAGACCAGATAAAGGTCCCTTGGGGGCCCATCAACACCTTTTCAATTACACCTGAGCTATGGGGCAGGCATGTGAACCAATTCCTAGGCCTCTGGTGGCCAAGTGCTCACAACTGACTCAGCCACTTTTCCCAACTAACTCTTGGATATCTCTCCTGAAATAGCTTAGGGTTTCAATTTATTTTTCAAGTATGCCTCCCCTACACACTACCACTATCACCCTGCTTTATAGCCCTCAGCCTCCCTCATCCTCAACCAACTTTCTGGTTCTAAAAAGTCACCAGGGCCTATTGTGAACATATACTGGGACTCACTCCAGCTGTGCTGACCTGTAACACACATGAATACAGCCTTGACAGATTGCTTCAAACCCAAAGGGACAGATGAATATAGGGTTACCAGACCTTCATTTCAAGGGCTGTTGTCTAGCTAGAGTGCACAGACTCTAAAAGGAGCCATGGTCCTGTCATGCATCACTATTGCAACTTGAAAGGCAGGCACCAGGTATAGAGAGCAAAGTGAGATGCCTATGAGGCTCATCAGAAGCCCCCTGGCTTGAAAATCCCACTGTTACAATCATTTCTTTGGACCATGACATTGGGTTCTCAAAGATCTCAGTTAAAACTTCAATAAGATTTCAACATGGATAAATGACTTCAGACATTAGTATACATTGTTAATATTCTAGTAAGGAAGAACATATCAGGTTGGTTACCTGTCTCTTAAGAGTAGTTGAAGAGTAATAATTTCTAAGTAGACACACGTGGATTCAAAATGTGTAGCTCTGCTACTTAGTAGCTGTATGACCTTGGGCAAGTCCCATAAGCTCTCTAAGCCTCAATTTATGTGTATATAAAATGTGGATATCATCACCCACCACATCAGGTTACCATGAGGATAAAATGATATTTGTAAAAATTTCTGGCACATAATACGTGCTTAATAAGTTTGGCCCCCTTAAACCCTAGCAGAGAAAAGAACTCTAGAAAAGATGGGATACAGCTAAATGTTAGAGATAATTTAGAGTGGAAAAGGAAGTGGGGGAGAATTACAAGAGAGGAGAAAATTCTGGCTGGGGAGAGAGGAGGGCATACTGGAAAACCTGGGAAGCTAAGGAAAATTAAGGCTTTGAGCACCAGGGAAGTCAAGACGCTGAAACAGAGAAGGAAAATAGGGAAATGTTGGGGCCACTGGCCTATTTCTCCTCACCCCTGGGCAAAAACAGCAGAGGTTACCAACAGGGCTCTGTAGACTCCCTGCAGTGCACTATCATTGAGAGACTGGGGTGGGGTTACAGCCATCAAGGCAATAATTGCATGTAACCAAGAGAATCTTATCTCACTTCTCACTCATCCTCCTCCACACCAAAAGGAGCACATGATGGAAGTGTGAGATGTGCAAGTAGGTCATTTGCCAACATAGAGGAAGGTTAGGACTTTAAAAGAACACCTCTCTGATCCCATCCTGGAGAATTGTGCTTTGCAAGTTAAGGGTCCCATCCCCTTGCAAGCGGTAACAGTGCATCCAAGATGCATCTCTTTCAGGCATATTTATACCCCAAAACCAAAATAATGAAAATGGGTGGTCCTATCTGTCCCTAGAACAGCTGTCACTTCTTATCAGACGCTGCCCTTTTAGGCAGTTTCCAGCATGGTTTCTTGACCCCACACACAGAAAAAAATCTATGACATACGAGATGAGTCACAAGTATTTGTTACCAAAATGAAGAAGTGTATTATTTTAATAATTTGCTTTGTTTTGTTTTATAAACTTGAATAGCTTTGAGGTTATCCTTATAATCTTGTCACTCTCCCACTTTTGGCTGAAGTACAGTAGTTGTCCATGTCCTTGGATATATTTGTGTCCTATGTATGAATGCCCTTCATCATGTGAGGATTTATTTTTTTTCTTACTCATTCCTTGAAGAATCTTATTTTAAGGAGGAGCTATCATTCATTTGTAAAGCCAAAAAAAAAAAATGTAAATGGAAGAGGGTCAAAGAAGCTTCTTTTCTTTGCACTTTTGGTATGGGTTAATACAAAAGCACTCATAATGACATCCTATGACTTAATGGCCTCTAAACCAGTGACAAACCAGCCTCCTTCTGATACACTTTTATAAACATCTGTGACTCTGTGTGAACATCTGTACATACATCAGCATATGTGACTTCATGTGTCCCAGCATGTCTGTGCTCGCATTCTGATGTAACACCCATTAAACCGCAGCATCAAATATCTGGCTAATGCTATGGCTTTAGGGCTAATTCTGGGAAATGAGATGCAATCTTAATTTAATACAGGTGAGGAGAGATAACAGGAAGCTGTAGATCCAGGAAAACAGTGGATTTCCTTGAGATCTTTTTTTTTTTTTTTAATTGTCCAGAGAATAGGTCATGCTGAAGCAATTTAGCCTGTAACCATTAAAAGCACTATTTGGAAATGTTCTGCTGTGCTCCTTCTTTTACACTACTGGGATTTTTTTCCCCTGCCAGTTGCAGCCAAAATGAATACTTAACAGCCCAAGTGCTAAGTCCCAGAGAATAATAGTTTGGGTAAAGAAAGTTTATCAGGACTTTTACTGTAGCCTTGTTATATGCAAAGTCAGAGCCTCTCCTGTTGCTTCACTTTCAAACTGGAAGGCATCAAAGGGGCACAGGTCATCCTTGTTTTAAATTCTCTTTTCCCCTGCTGACAGCCTCTACTATGTCTCACCTTTTTAAAAATTAATTCTTCAGAGAAGTCTCACTGTGAAGTTGGCCTGAAATGGTTATTCTTAAAGAATGGTTTTATGCTCCTGTTTAAAGTACCACCCAGAAAAGTCTTTACCATTATGGATATGAATGGGTCTCTCCCCTCAGAAAATGGTATTAACTAGTGGGGGAAGGAAGGAAGGTTCTCAGGAAATGACAGGAGTCTGAATGAAGAATCTCCTCAGTTGGAGAGCTAGCAATTGTGTAGCGTAGAAACAGCAAGAGGAACTCTTTGGGCCTGAACACCAGTGACCCCACCAAGGGCTGGTTGCCTCCTTGGCCTGATAGCTACCCTACCCCCAAGCCAACCAATGCTCTCCAAGACACATTTTCACCCAACACTCAACAATTTTTCCATAATATCTTTTAATACTAAAATGCATTAAATTTTTGAAGCAGAGAAAACACATTTAAAGGGGAAACAGAGAACCACCAGATAAAAGGAAACAATGTGGCAGATAATACCATTTAAAACATAACTGTAATAATTTAATAAAGCTGCTTTATCATCTTCATAAAATAGAGTGGTGATTCTTTTTTGTCTTTTTTTTTACAATGATTCAATCACTGTGAAAATGTACACAACATACAGATTAGCATATACAACAATTTCATCTTCATATAATCAGCAACAGAGACTGCTTAATGAGACATACTGTACTTGCATCCCTCTGTATTTCCACCCTGGTTTGACAGGTAAACAGTAATAGTGTCATCAGGCTCATTCCCCTCACTAGAGGAGTGAAGGCATAAGCCTTTTGCAACTAATACCTTAGCATTCAACTAGCACAAGGAGGTATTTGTTGCTGAATTTCTAGCTTGAGCTAGTCTGGCTCTTGGTCATTAAAGTCTGTATCCTAGCCTTCCTCAGCTGAACACCAGCCAGTGCCAGTAAAAATCTATTTAACCAGTCCTGTAATGGTGTTACCTGGTTTGTTTGCTAAGGTTGACAGCAACTTTCAATTAGTAACAAGGTCATCTTTAATTGCCAACACAGCTGGAGCACAATCAGCATCATCAGTTTTCCCTAATGACCTACAGTGCTTTCCAATCAAGATTAGGTTTTTGTGGGTTGTTCTTTACCAAGAGCACCTTACAATATATATTTCAGACAAGGTGGTTGATTTTCTTTTTTTTTACAAAAGCAATATGAGTTCTATTTGAAATTAATTCACTTTGCACAACAAGTGACCCACAGGCCAATTCCAGCCTCACAAGAAAACAAAAAGAGCTGCAACAACTTCATTAGGACAATGTGTTTTGCTCTGGAATATTTCATTATCAATATAAAGCCACCCAGTCCCATCCCCACCCCCACACTTCCCCTTTGAATATTACCCTGTTACATACTTAAACTAAAGAACAACATCTCAATACACTTCAGTGTCAGCAGATACAATTTGATTCATGAAATGACATCCTTAAATGTAATTTTACTGAGAAGGCAAACACTAGGACTGTATACAATAGACTTCTTAACCTCATGTATGCCAGGTTTTCAAAGTCAGTTAGGGTCTTATTATCCAGGGTAAAGAGCCAAGTGGACCAGACTTGTCAGGATGCTTGGGGAAACATTCGACACCAAAATGGTCCCCATAGAGTGAATTGGAATTCCAACCAGAACTGCTCTCATGTACAATAATAATCCTTTTCCCATCATAGATATCCAATTGAGTTATCCTCTACACCCCTGCCTCTCCCCAAACTGCCCTTTATCCTTGCAGCCTCAAATGGACCACTTTTCTTTTGCTTATTAATGATATGATTGAGCTATATGAAAAGTTCAACTGAATTTCCATCATACAATCAGTTGTATGCTAAAGGAACACTATCGGGATGGTACTCTTGATGTTGCTAATTTTCAGAGTTCTAAGTTGTATTCCATTTAACATTTTTGATTCACGACCAATGGATCACCTTGTCAACAAACTAGTTTAAGTGAGCACCTTAGGTGCAATTAGCTCTATTAGGCAGGTTTACTATGGATCAGTGATACTTAAGGTGTTGTCCCTGGACCAGCAGCTTCGGCATCACATTGGAATTTTTCAATAGGCAAAGAGTCAGGACCCATCCCAGACCTACTGAAACTCTAAGTGTGGGGCCCATCAACCTGTACTTTCACAAGCCCTCAACCTTTCAGTGGGTATCTGATCCATATGAATTGCTAGGCCTCACTACCAGAGCTTCTGCTTCAGTTGGTCTGGATGAGAACAGAGAATGACCATTTCTGACAAGTTCCCAAGTGATGTTGTTTCTGCTGGTTAAAGGACTACACTTTGAGAACAACTGCCCTTCAGGAACTGTGGGATAGCTTGGTGCATTACCTATTTGGGCAATAAGGTGGGCCATAATTTATTCTACTGGCTTTAAGAGGATCAAAGGGATGGTAAATTTCATCCTGAACAGTTTCAAAGATTAATCAGTATTGAGAAAAGAAAAAAGAGATTCCACATAGCATGGTTCTCTTCTTCTTCCAATTACATGTATATAGCATATTCCCATATTTGGGGAAAAGCAATCAATGCAAAATAAAGCCTTTATATTGCATGAAGAAGTTTACCTGCCCAGGGATGTCCCCAATGCAGTTGTTAGAAAAGTAAGTCATGCCACACCAATTCCTTCCCAAAGGGGATATCAGAATAGATGGAATAGAACTCCCTAGGATTTAAGAACTTAAACTGCTCCCTCACATTTAAACGTGTAACATGTTTTGAGAGGGAAAAGAAAGAATATTTGGCCTTCTGTCCTTATGTGGCTCTTCATCAGACATGTTGAAAAGAAGAGGGGAAAAATATGAGCCAAAGGGAAATCTAGGATCTTTCACAAAATTCCTACTTGCAGGCATAGTCTGTCTGTAAAACCAGCTTACAAAGCCCTCCTAGGATGCACTTGTGCTTCCTAGGAGCACATGTATACATGAGTATGTATACATCAGACAATTGAAAAGAAAAAAAGACACTTTCTTAATGAGGGGAATTCTCTGATCATGCTTAAGAAAGGGTTTCGAAGAAAGAAAATATCTGACTACCCACTGAGAAAAAAAAGTATTTTAATAAGGAAACAGGATTGGTCTATGGCTCAAAACTGAAATCTGAAAAAAAAAAATGGAGGGGAGAAAAAAAGCAAAATCAATGCCACTGCTACTCTATTTTAAACTTGGCTGGTAAGAGGCATGACAGCCAGTGGCCTCTCTGGCTCAACAGCCATCTAACGTTTAATACTCCCACTTGCCACAATCTTTTCATCTCCTTCATTTGTACTGAGCATAGTAGGAAATACACCTTTACAAAAGCTGTCAAATCTGACTTAAAAGTGGCCTTGACGTGGTAGCTAACAACATAATATCAGGATGGATCAGGTGAAGAACAGTCTAAATTCTATAGGCAGGCATCATAACTTAAAGGGGAAAAATAAGTTTTAATGTGTTAATCAAACAGTCACTTGAAAACACAAATAAATACCTAATTTAAAATCTGCTAAAATGAAACGAATCAAAGAGAGAAAAAAGTATATGAGAGATAATGAAATGAGCCTAAATGAAGATGTTAAAGTAATTGATCTCTAGTTGTATCAGTTTCAGAGGGAAATTTGCAGCCACACCAATATTTTTGCATGAGGTAGTATTCAGCAGTGAATAAGAAATAAGGATTAATTTGTAGCTTCATTATACGTTCTTTTTCAGAAATATTCTCCCCTACCTAGCCCCACTCCCTCTTCAATACCTACTACCCTCCCTCAAAACCCTCCCTCCCATAAAATAAAATATTCCTAGTAATGTATAAAGCCAGGAACTTAGAGAAAAATAACTAAAACATTTAAAAGAGCTCACTTATCTACTTAAACTTAAGAAAATAAATCCTTTTTTGCATTTTAGTGCTCTAACCTCTAAGCCTTTTTTCTGGGTATTCTTGAATTTCAAAAAATGAAACGAATGAGAACAGAACCACAAAACTTGTTTCTCTAGAAACATCTTTTTTAAGACCAAGGCAGAGCAAAGGTGATGTATTTATTTAGCTTTAAATAATGAACTCTTAGGCTGTGAGAATACTATGTTTGCTAGTAAATATTAATAGACAATAAATGGGGGAGTTAAGAAATGTTAAACAAAAAAAGAACATGCATAACAAACTTGTTAATAACAAAAGGTGTATTCCTAGCCTATAGCAAAGAGTTAGCTAAATTTAAAGAATTTTTATTTTAGTATTTCCTGTTCACATTTTTAACTTTAAAAAAAGTATTAGTCATAAAAAGAGGAGTTCAAGTGTCCAAGTGTCTCCATTTAGAAGGCACAGTAATTGGATTTGTGATGCTGTTACTTGTTACCTACCTGTCTTTTCCAAAATGTACACTTTGTACTGCTTACTCCATTCCTATTTATAATCCTACAATATAGAGCAACATGGAGTTCTCAGTTCTAGCCCCCAACATGCTTTGCAGTCTAATTCTAATCATAATTGGAAACACTGAATCAGGAAGTATGTGTCTGAAAAGATGTTAATTTAGATCTCAAAATAGATTCAGTCTTTTTGAGTTTTAGATGATTAGAGACAGGGAATTTCTAAGCCTGGAAACTGATAACTTCAGGAGCTTCTTTCCCATTCAGGTCCTGAAAATTTTAAAAATTGATCTCATAAAACTTTTAGGACAGTATTTCTAACAAATGCAAATTACATAGCAGAATATCCATGAATGACTTTTTATGACGATCTATCACTGATCTGAGTAGAAGACTGAAAGGCAGGAAAAATACCCTGCAAGGTAGTGAGCAATCACTACATGGGTATCCTCCATGAGTGAGTATCCTCTAAGTGTTCAATCTATATGTGTGGTGTTGCTCTTTCACTTGCCATCTCAGTGTTTTGCACTTTGTTTTTGTCTATAGTTTTATTTTTTTAAGAAAAAAAAACACCAACTTCTAAAAGCCTTTTGCCATCACCACACACATAGCAATTTGCAATATCAAATACAACAACAGCACAGCTAGCAAAAGGGTTCTTAAAGCAGGGGTGTCCATAGCAAAGTAGCGTAACTGGAAAGTACTCAAGCTTCAGAAACAACCTTTTGGGGACTCAATTTCACATCACTGAATCAAGGAATAGTACACAATAAATGACCATTAACTTGTCTACACTACAAAACAGTGGCAAGCTTATTAAAGATCTCCAGAGCTTTCTTTTTCTTTCTTTTTTTTTTTTTGCTTTTTTTAAATGTAATCCTCCACAAACAATGGTAATTTATATTATGATTTTGACATAGAAAAATACACAAATTCAAACACTTAATACATAATACTTTTCACAACTGAATTTGTCTCTGTTTCCCCAACATCAAGGCCCCATGAACAACTCAAACCAAAGCTAATTTGCTCCAACTGAACACCCCTGCTGCTTGTTGAAACAAGAGGGATTGTCAAAGAATGATAGTCACTTATAAACAATACATTTAGGGAAAGCTCTGAAATCACAGCCACTCAAGAACCAACCATTAATGAGCAATTAAAACAATCAGCTCCTTCTTCTTCAATAACCAGTATGGATTCTCTCTCTTCTTCCCCTAGACTGCTTTAGAGAACGATATCCTTCAGACACTTCATACCAGGAGATTCTTTGTCGCGACCCTCCTTCAGAGTGGGGTTGACCTCATGGATGACTTTCTCGCTGTCGGCTCCACGGGGCTCAGCTTCAGAGGGACGAGAAAGGCCATTGTTGACATACTGCTCCAGATCACTGGCAGGGGGCGCCAGGGTGTAAGACATGGAGGGCTTGGTGGGCAGAGGGCTCTTGAGGTGTAGGGGGGAGGTGATAGGGCTAACAGCCTCACAACCATTGCCCGCCTCCCGAATAGCGCCATTGAGCTTGGGGCTGCAGATGGTCACATCAACAGTTCTTCTGCCTTTCAGGGTGGGCCTCTCCTCAGCTGAGTGGTCACTGACATCTTTTCCAAAGGTTGCAAAAGTCCGCTTGGTGGGGCCGCAGTCGTCATAAGCCTCAACATCAGCAGCAGTAGCTTCAATGGACAGAGCTATGACATTCCTCACATGCTCAGGGGACTTGGACCTGGTGGGCATGGGGTTCCGGGGCATCCAGCACCTGTCAGAGTGGCCAAGAATCCTGCATTCTTCCCTGCAATGAAATCCTTCATTCTGATCTGTTTGGAGAAAATAAAATGTCAATTTCATCAGCTTTTCCCAGGAATCATTGTTACATCCCAGTGTTCTGTTTTCTTAGGTACCCACAGACCCTTCTGGGAAATGGCACTTCTAGATGGTCCTTTATTGCCTTTTGGGACAAGTGTGAAGAATTGGATTTTTAAAAGGCTGTAGATCTCCCCCTGTACACTCATGTCTTTTATTATTAGTTTTGTTGTTCCCACTGCTGAAAAAACTAAAAACCTAAAGGTAAACATGTTATGATGAAAAAATGTATTTAAAAAAAGTTTAGGTGCACCTGGGTGGCTCAGTTCGGTTAAGCGTGTGACTTCAGCTCAGATCATGATCTTGAAGTTCGTTAGTTCAAGCCCTACATTGGGCTCTCTGCTGTCAGCGCAGAGCCTGCTTCGGATCCTCTCCCTCTCTCTGTCCCTCCCCTTCTCACACTTTCTCGTTCTTTCTCAAAAATAAATAAACATTTAAAAAATAAAACATAAAAAAGTTTATCCTGAGTGTCAAGGGGCTGAGAGTCAGCATTTTTATCAACTCCAGCTAAAAATCCACTGCATTTGAAACTAGTTACAGCAGAAGAGGGAGTGGAGGAAGAGTAGGGAATCCAACAATCAATATATCTGAGAAGTCTTGGCCATATTTTGAACAACAGCACTGCTAACCATACTTCCACCCTACTTGTCAATGACATGCCATGCTTAATTTTAGATTGGTATCATGCTCTCTTTGAAAACCCAATCACTTCACTTCTTTTTGACCATCAGTTCTGCCAGCCAATCTTCTCACTAAGCCATTTATATGACTTGATTTCCCATTAGAAGGAATATACTGATATCTTTTCCTTCCATTTGACCCATAAGCTTCAATTGACCTTGTCTACACATCACTCATAGATTGAACATCATTTAATTATATTCAACTAGCCATCCTTCCTTATCTTTCTTATCTGCAGTTTTATTAGGGTCATATTTCTTAAAATAAAGAAATCTTTTATGGATTACTTTAATCCTATCATAGAATATCTCAGCAGTTAGAATTCAGAATTTTTGGTGAGACTTTTTTTCTCTCTTCTCAAGTCAGGTTCATTCAGAGTTAAGGCTTTAATTTGACTCTTAGAGAAGCTTTCTACTTGGGTTTCATCAAACCATAGACCCAGGGTTAATTTCTGCCTGTTCATTAGGAAATTGTTCATCTTAATGTCTGGTTATAGCCTTAACTTTCCAGATCCATTTTTATTTAAGTTACATTCTTGTATGATGATGACATAATGAAAATTTTCATCACATTGTACAATGCATCAAAATATGAGCAGTTTAACATTCACAGAAAACCTTGGGGTATAATCAGAGGAGATGGGGAGACAAGGAGAGGTTGCAAAGACAAAAAAAACATGCCAAAAAAAGCTGAAAATATATTGCTGTGATTGCTTTTTGCTGGGGGAAGAAATCAGAAATTCAGGGCCTTGCCTGATATTAGTCTATATATAACACATCTTATACACTTGTATTTCTTGTTCGCTTCTTATTTTTAAAAAAATGGCATAGGAAAGAGGCAATGCTCTGACTCCTTTGTTAAAGGCTATCTTGGTAAAGGGGCACATACATATGAGGGGGGATCGAGAAATAATGGTTGAATTGGATGTATACCTCATCATTTGGAGAAAAAGCATTGGAAACAGCTAAACATCAAGGCCTAATCCAGGCTGAGTCCAGATTTCAACACAGCCCTGGGAGTGGCCTTTGACCTAGTTTAAACTACTGAAAAGCCAATCAGAGCTAAGACCCTTTCAGTGTACTGGGACACAATTTGCCAGTTTATCTTTAAGATGGACATTTTATGCTCCCTTTAAGTGTGAAAAAGAAAATGCAGACCAGATGTGAATAAAGCAAAGCAGCCACTTCTGGAATTGCATAGAACTGGTAGAGACTATGGGCTTGCCACCATGTAGTATTGTGGCTAGGGATGGAGGTATGAGAGTAGAGAGGAATCATTTTATAGCATTCAAATTAACTGCCAAGAGGCTGGCTCCAGCTGAAACAGAGGTCAGCTAACAATTCAGTAATTCCTTAAGATTCCTCTTATGTGCTTGTTTGTGACTCTATACCTTGTTACATCTTGGCCTGAGCATAGGCAAAGCAAAATGTAAAACTCTAAAATCCACACATAGTTGTGGATATTCAAACACATTGTCATGTACAGATAAATGAAGGTAGGTATCTTTAATTCAAATGTAAACATAATTAGGGATGAATTATAAATTTGCAAATTGGTCTTCCCTGATTCTGAACTTGTCCCTAAGATTTGGAAAGATAAATAAATAAATGAAATGCATAAGTTTGGAACAGGGACACAAATCTCAAGGCCACTCCTTAAATCAGATTTTGACAAAAATTTTTTTTTAAATATGGAGAAAAATAAAGCTTATTTAATGTAGGTGGTAATATATATTTGTTTTGTCACAATATTTCATGAAGGACCTTGGTGAGAGAAACCTAAAACCTCTGGCAAAAACTTATATCTTAAATAGAAGGCATAATAGGCAGCAATGATTAAGTCATGATGGATAAGGAAGTACTTCAAATAGGAAAAGAAGAGAATTTGTTATTTTGTGCAAATGTTAGCAAAACTTTTTGCAGTGATTACTACCCTCCTCAGGAGTTAAACTGCTGTCTCTTCAGATGTAGGCAAATAACATTAGAAAGAGCCTACCCATGGTCCCAACCAAAGCAAAAAAGGAAAATGATGAAAATACCATCTCAGGCTTTGCTAAAACTTTCGAAGTTCTGGTGGAATAGAAGAGCTGAGAGGCTCTGTTGGGTTTATATACATGTCCAGCCACATGGATGTGTTTAATACTGCTGCCGCTCTTTATTGTGATTCAGACTTTAGGTGTATCAACTGAAAGATTCCAATGATCAGAGACAAAACTCTAACACTAAAATAGTTCAAGGTAATAGTTACAAGAGCAATGTGTTACCCTCCTCGGAAGTGATCTGCAATCAATGAGGCAGAAAGGGAAAGTTAAAGTGAGTTCTAGTTCCTAAGAGCTCAAGTAGTTACTTCTAAGTAGAAGTAGTAATATAACCTGCAAGCAAGTAATGTGGAAATCAGAAAGGCTTCCTGGATTGTACTCATATACATCCACTTAGCTTAATCTGCATCACTCCCTGAACAAAATAACCTATGACCAAATTAGAAAAGCTCCCTGGATTGTACTTACAAACATCCATTTAGCTTAATCTGTATCACTCCATGAACAAAATAATCTACTACCATAGCAGGGACAATTTTGTAAGATATAATGAAAGGGATGGTAGTACCAATTATGAACAGATTAAGTGTTGCTAAAATTTGTTGTATGCACGTAATCAAGAAAACATAACTGTTAGGAAGTATCCCCTTCTTGACTTAACTAGTTCCTACTCATCTGAAGCACACATAATGAATTGCCCACCAAATATCCATACCTATATTTAATATTTAGGAAAAGAACCCCACTTTTGTTAGGATTTGTAATGTACCAGCTAAAAACAAACCCTGCATTTTCTGGCTTCCCTTGTAGATAGATGTAGCCACATAATTAATATTGGACCAATGTTATGAAGGCAAAATATCAAGAAAACTCCTTAAAAGTAGGAGGGGGTGATGTAACTGGGAGACCCTGTTGTCCTTATTCCTTCCTGCTTTGTCCTGTCTGGAATGGAGACATAAAGGCTGGGCCTATAGCATCCATCTTACTATCATGAAGCAACTCTGAGGATGGACGTCACGTGCCTATGGATAGCAGAATAGAAAGATACAACAACTCTGAGATATTGAAGATATTGTAGATCCATCTCACTAGTTCATACATGAACTTCTTTCATATAAGAGAAAAAATAAGCCTCCCTCTTGGCTAAGCCACTGAGTTATTTTCTTTAGAGAGAGAGGGGGGTCTTTATTACCAGCAGTTGAGCACTATTTATAACTGATACATTACCCATGTAATATATTTTAAATTTAATTTAAATTTAACTTTCTCAAGGAATCCTTGCCTGATCCATTAGACTAAGGTACATTGCATACCACCTTCTTTTATAGCACTCATTACAGCTGTTTAATATCTATATTCAAATGTTAGCTTGTAAACTCTAAATGAGCAAAGATTATATCTATTTTGTTCCATCCCATACCCAGAGAAGGTAGCAAAGGATCCAGCATAGAGCAGGTACTCAGTAACAGTTTAATTTAAATGGATGAAAAAGGCACAAGAGTGATAGCAATAAAACAAAGAATATTGATCAACACACCAGACACTGTGCTACTGATACAGCTCCTAAAAGTGGAAATTACTATTCTATTTAGTAGAAACACTATGAAAACCTACAAAGAAAACTATGTAGCTGTATCAGAAACAATAAAGTAAATTTATCACTTGAGAAACATTAAGGTCAAGTGTCATTTAGTCTGAATGGTTTCCTATATACTATAAGCAGGTCTTAAAGGGATGTATCATGCTTTGATGTCCAGTTGAAGATACATTTGTCATGTACCTTGGAGTTTTCAATTCTAACAATAGTTAATGGGGTCTATACTCTGCTAAGTTAACAACACAATAAGCAGAAGCATCAATTTTATGAAATGAATGTCCTGTTCAAATATCAAGCATTGTTTCTTGGCATCAAACACAACTGTTGTTAATTCCTATAAAATATAAACCAAAAATGGGACGTATAGTGAGCCTTTTAGACCAACTGCAGATACTGACTCCTCTGGAAAAACTAATTAAAATACGTATGGCAAAAATTAATGCTCTATATATGCCATGGAATTACCAAAGGAAATAATTATCCTGGAAAGAGTTCTTAAAAGCATTTTAAGGCCTGCAGAGTTCAGGAGAAAGAATATCCATCCTGTATCTGTAACTTAACAGAATACCAATGGGCTCAGTGAAAAGGAGAAGAAAGGCAGGAAGGAGAGAGGGAGGGGGGAGGAAGGAAGGAAGGAAGGAAGGAAGGAAGGAAGGAAGGAGAGCTGGAAACACTATGAAGGTTTTAAACATTCTGTCTTGGTTTTGATATGATGACATCTTAAGGACTGGGCTCCTTTTGGGTGTTTAGAACATCCAGCAAAAATTCAATAAGGGCTTAGGACTTTGCAAAATGACAACTTCCCAGAGCCATCCCAGGTTGCAATTCTGAGAGGAATTTACACTCACTTCCTAAAGGACCCAAAGTTTTGGCAAGAAAAGTTGGAGCTCCATCTATAAAATATTCAAGGGCACATCAGTGAAGGCTGAGACCTTCCTAGAGATTCATGTACCAAAGACACTAAGCTATCCTGTAGCCACTGGAGTGTAATAAGAAGTAAATCACAAATTACACTACAAACAATTACTTGTCTCTTTCTCACTCCCTTCTCTTTCTTTCAGAATTTTCTCCCATTTTGGTTCCTCCCTAATGCTTTCTTTTTATTCTCCTGTTCTCTAGATTCCTACTTGTTAGCAGCCCTTCCTATAGCACCATTGGTCTGACAGACAACAGGAAGAGAGGGTAAGATACCAGAACGGTGTGACTTGTATTCAAAACATCTATGTAGTATTATTTTATGGATGCCAAAGAAGAGCTATCCAAAAACCAGCCCTTGTAACAGAGAGAGAAATTTCCACATTTTTCATTCAGTGGGTACAAGCATTAAAAGTCCTTGTTAAGATAATCCATTACCAAATTGAGATCATTGGGTTTTCTTTGGTCATATAGAAAATCCATGGGGAAAGAGACCCAGGATAGGAGAGTTTTTATGGGGTAAGTCTACCAATATCTAGAGGTAGAGATACCTAGAAAGGGCAGAGTGGGGGACAGGGTATAGGAACAAAGTTCCTGAGACTGACAAAAGGATGTTGCCAAAAGACAGCAGATAGGCAAAGAAGAAAGACAGTCCTGATTAGCATAGCTTGGCATTTTCAGTATGGGTAACTAAACAGCACGAATCTGCAAAGTTGAGTTTTAGCTTGGGATGGAGAGGATGGCTGAAAAAACTGATGGACCCCAATCTTGTCCTAGACTATTTGACAGATCAGCATCAATTAGCAAGTGCCACTCAGCACTTGGCCTCTGTGATACCAAATGGCACATAAGCCTCTCTCCTCATTCACAGTCTATGCACCTAAAATTCACTTACTCCCAGTGCAACATGAAAATAGATTAAAAAGTTACCCCTTTCAGAATTCAAAGCAATTGAATTATCTTCAATGGAATCTTCAGTACTGAGCTTGTCAAAGAGACAAAGTTAAAACATATTGAAGTAGAAGTGTTTTAGAATTGAATATTTATCATAGATGATAGTGTTGCATGTACAGTCATACAATCTAAGTTGCAATTTGGGCAATCACAATAGTTCCTGGAGTTTTCATTTTTGTACTAGGATTCAATTAAATTCAACCCATAAAGAAGAGATTTCAAGATGTGTATAAATATAAATCATTTGTGGTGATGCATGGGGAGTAGGAAATGAAGCAGAAGGCTGCCTGGAAAATTGAGACTAAGAAATAAGAGGTGCTCACAGTGACTGAGATAAGCAAAAATTGACTAAACTGGAATCTTTGCATTTTGGCTTCTATGGTAAAAAAAAATTATCTAACAAAGTGCTGAACTTCAACTGGATACTTAGAAGCCATTTGAAAGGCATCTTTACAAGTAAAATATGAGGTGTCAAAGAAGGCCATTGAAACATTTCCCTAAAGGAGGAACACTGAGATACCGAAACTCTGAGCAAAGTGGAGCCATTTTTGAAAGTTTCATTCTAAGATGTCCACCGAATTAAGTCCCTTAGCCCATATTTGATGGACCCTTACAACACGTAGTCACTTCTGTGAAGAGTTAAAACCGGGTGTTTGATTTTGTGTAGATTAAAAACAGTCAGACCATTTCAGACATTTTACAGGTAGTTATGCTCCTGGCAAGATAGAGCCTTCAAATGATGTTTACAAGTAGCGCTGAACTAAAGTCATCACCAACTTGGTTTCATTCTTTCCTGGAAAATAAGGAAATAGTTGACACATTATTAGCTTCAGAAAAAAAAAGCCACATTTATACTGGTCATAAGCTTCTGGATATTAGACAGAATGTGTAGTGAAGATGGCACAAATAATACTGGTAAAGAAAGCAAGAGGAGCAAGGCATGTTATCCAGGAGAAAAGATTTTCCTTTTTTTAATGAAAGTTTAATGTTGGAGAGAGAAAAAAGCTGGTGTTCCTCTTAACAGGAACTGACACTTCCTTCAGTAAAGTTCCAGGATGTCCAGTTTTGTAAAACAGGCAATATTATACATGGGTCAAAAACAAAAAAAGTTTGCAACTGTAATTTCTAAATTCTTTGAAGATTCTTGACTGCCAAAATGTTCTTGTTACTGGGTGGGGAAGCTAAGAAACAACATTAGTGATTCTACAATCACTTCTTTCATATTTGAAAAATAAAGTGCTCAGTAAACCAATCACTGTCCCTTGCAATGATTCATAAAGATAGTGTATGCCATGTCATTACCTAGGTAGGAGTCACTAGAAATAGTCATTGGAAGCACACAGTGTCACAAAGATTAATATCTATTAACTACCTAGGTTGGACTATTCATTACCAACAAAAGCCTCATAGAAAAGTCTAGCATTATCTTGATGTTTCAGTGTAACTTCAGCAACCATCTGGAATACTGTAATTGCTATGACACTGCTTCTGGGCACAGAAAACAGCACAATCATTAAAAAAAATTCATTTGAAATATCTTTCTAGAAGCTAATAAATTTTACAACAATTTCATACTTCCTCATTGCAACAAAGAAAAGCTTAGTCCCAGACAAATTAAAAGTAAATTGATTGCCTTAGGGGAATCTATTCAAACATCACTTTTACGTGTTAGAATCTATCTTTTCTCTTAGAACATTAGAAGGAGGGAAGGAGAGAAGGAGGGAGAGAGAATGAATGAATGAACCTTGGATAAGGGAGTGAGACAGAAGATGGAGATAAAGAGTGTGAAAGGGAAAGAAGTCAGTATATGAAAAAGACAAGCTATAGCAACAAACGGAGAGTGAGACACAAGCAAAACCATTAAATCCTTGTTTGCAAAACCAGGTAGAAATCAACTTAAAATAAAATGCAAATGTGTCACTGAGGTGCAGGCCTAACATTTGTGCTGGAATTTATGAATAATAACTATGAATAATGAATACCAAAATTGAAGGGATCAAATACACCTTCTATGTTTACTTGTCATTATCCATCTTTCACGGACAATGCTCAGTTGTATTCTTTTGCTCCTTTCCTTAGAAATACTCATAATTATTCTTTTTCCAGGTGTTCATTTAATCATACTAGTAGAAGAAAGCAAGTTCTATTTTTCAGGTTGTTGCTTCAAAAGCAATTAGACAAATTCAGAAGTGAGACCAATTAATCTATTCTTTGAGGAATCTTCATCATTTGAAGGTATGCTATGCTTGACCTGCTGCTCCTATTAGGAGGAAAACGTCCTTTACACCTTTAGCACATGGCAGTTCTTATATGAGCCCCTGGCCCTTAGCTTGTCCAACTCTTCTTTGAAAGAAAGAATGGCTGCTCCATCTGAAGTATCATGGAAGTCTTGAAATCTCTTTGGGCCACAGCTGTGGGGGCTTTTTCTGAGTTGGCTCGAACTCTGAATTATAAGAAGTAGCAGAAGGCTTTTAGGTTGAGATGACCTGAGTTAAGACACTCTGACACAAGTCTAGTAAAATCTATGTAAGTACTGATACATAGTAAGCCTGGATTATAGACACAAAAATATATCACAGATACACATTCATGTGCACACACCACCACCACCACCAGTCTTCATCACTCTAAATACTCATTACCATTCACAAGTTAAAACAATGGAGCATGATATGTTGATTATATCTCAATAAAGCTGGAAAAAATTAATGGAGCAAATCAAAAGATTACTAAAAACTAGCCTGGTAAAATTTAAATTCTCTGTCCATTTAGTACAGATCACGTATCTACACCCTTGGAATAATCTGTTTTTCCAAAACATTTCATCTCCTGAACTCCAATTCATTGCATTTTCCCCTTGTTGGTTAAAGTGCCAGTCTTTCATGAGTTGGTCTGCAAAACATGTACCTAATGAAGGAATGCCATGCTGTGGCTAGAGAATCTCTGAGGAGTATAGTTCTACGTTCAGAAAACAAGACAGCACTGGGAGTAGAGAATTTGAAGCTTCATTAAAGCCTGCATTCTTTCTATTCTCTGAGATTCCAATCTAGCAGTTACAGAGAGAGAGAGAGTGCAGACTTGTTTAATATCAGATGTTGAATTCTAGCACAGAAATATTTGAAGAGTAAGTTGAAATTATTAATTAAATTAAAAGTTTCTTTGGCCCTAGAGATTTCTTATCCCCTTAATTCCACTTTGCAACCTTTTTTTTTATTTGATTCTATCAGTGAACAGAAAATAATCTGGCTTGTTATTAAAACTGTAGATAAAATAATCAGCTGTGGCAAAATGCAAACGGTGCCTAGCTGAAGATCTAAGGATTGTCATCTGTCTATATATTTAGACATGGCACAACTCCTTTGTCTATCCTAATGGTGGATTGGAGGCAAGGGGTAGAAAAAGATTGGAAAGGAGAAAAGAGCAGGGCAGATGCAGAATTATATTTTAAAACCTCCTGCTGGCATTCAACGAGCTCTCTCCTGTGATTAATCACACACACACACACACACACACACCACAAAATTGCAATGCTGACATAGCTTCCTGGATAAGATGCTTATATAGGACAGTAACAAACAAGGACATTGACAAATGGCTTTATTCTCCTGGGGAATATTGGTCCCCCTTCTTCCAGAGTTTATGCAAACTGAAAAGTTTATACATTTAACACTCTGTTATCCATTCTAATATAGGAAGTCAGCGGTATTTCAACAAAGAAATCACTCATGAGTAATGATTTCACGGAGACAAGAGTGGGAAAATGAACTGTTTGAAATGAGTCTAATTCCTTGTGTGACGGCTAATAAAAAGAAACATCTGAACATGGTGCTTGAGAAGCATTTTTGTATTGTTCAACAGACTGAAAATAATAGCCTTTTTTCTGGTCTGCATTACCATTAATAACAGCCTTCCCTTCTGGTCATCTGTGTTTACAAAGAGAATAAAGATTGACACAAGAGTTCACCTTTCTTCTGCACCACCCAACTAGACACAGATTGTCCAGATTATTTTTTTTATCACACACAAACCAACTTTTATTTTCAAAAGCAAAGTTAATCAGAGTACCTATATGTTTCAGAAATTACTTAGGAACTGTGAGGAAGCCAGAGAATTTCCAAGGTAGTTCTCAGAAAGGTTGCTTGAAGAGTGAAAGAGGATGCTCACATCTTGCCTTTGTTTAAGGAAGCTCTTAAACTCTCCTGAGAGGAAATCTTCCATCTTCTCTATTTACTTTCTCCTGACCACACCCTGAAGATTGTCCAGAGAAGGGAAATAGTAAATTGATTATGACTAGATAGTGCAATCCACAAACTGCAGGTTGTCAGCTCCTCCAGTGCATTTAAGATGGAATTGCCTTTACAAAATTTCAACATATTCACAAGCATTGCATAAAGGAATATTCCCCTAAAGTTCAATGGACCTTTTATTCCCACCTATAAATAATAAGTACTGTTATGAATTAATTCTCATTTCTCTTTAGTCATCTCATCTCCCTTTTCTCTGTTCCATAGTATTCAACTTGTTTCTGCCATGCCCAGAATAGCCTCTTGTCTTACCATTTTTTTCAGACTCTCTTCCTTCAGCTTTGTAGTATTTCCTCATCACATCAAATCTTTCTGCCTAGAAAGATTTCTGGGACATTTCCTCCTTCCCACCAAGGAACCTTCAGAATAAGTCTAATGATTCCATGGGGGCCCCTCCAAATATTAGAAACAGCTCTGTCTGGAATTTCCTTAGCAAGGTATGTTACCAGCACCCCTTATAATAAAAACTTGGAGAAGAATATTAACTGCACAGCTACAAACATAGTCTGCATATCCTATAACAAAGAGACCACATTTCTTTATTAGAAGACTAACTGGTTAACATTTATCATAAAATAACATTTAAAAACTTACATGGGGCGCCTGGGTGGCTCAGTCGGTTGGGCGTCTGACTTCGGCTCAGGTCATGATCTCACAGCTCTTCAGTTCAAGCCCTGCGTCAGAACCTGGAGCTGCTTCAGATTCTGTATCTGCCTCTCTCTGCCCCTCCCCCGCTGTGCGCTCCCCCCCCTTCAAAAATAAACATTAAAAAAACTTCCATTTCCCTCAAATTCTAAAAAACTTGCCATGAACTTTATGTCTGTCCAAAAAATCAACAGCGTATTCAATGAACTACTCAACTATTTGCTCATTGGAAATTTATAGCCTAATGGTCCTCTCCTGTTCGTCATGTTAGTATCATCGGGCCATCAGCCAAAGCTTAGAGAAGCTTCATCTTGGTGAACTGTAATCTCTAGTGTCAGATATAGTCATCCTGAGTAATGGGAACTATAGCTTGCCAAAATCTATAGCCTCCCTGTCTGTTCCATCCATCAAATATGCTTAAAAGTCCCAAGGCACAAGCCCAGCAGTCTACAGATCCCAATCAAACATCAATAGCTTAAGTGTAAGTGATTGTAGATGAAGTACAAGCCAATGTGTTTCCTTTTCAGTTGCAGGAATTCCAGTGCTATTATCACACCCATAATGTTCATGTCTAATGATTCAGACAAGCATCCAAGTCTGTGTTATGGCATGTTTTGCACATGCTACAATTACAGCATTCAGCATAGCACTAATAGGGATCTCAGTTTCAAGTTCCACACATACCACATGGATGGTATTGACAGGACTGCCCCCTCCCTGGTTAGATATGAGGGAAGACATAGGGGTTCCCATATGCCCTGCTGCTAGTATAAAGGCCTGTTAATGCCTTTTCAGACTCCCACAGCTAGTAAACAAAGGAATGCATGTGTATACATCACAGCCTAGAACTCTCCAGCAAGTCTCTTATTTTCCTGACATCCCAATATTGCATCAAAAGATAATTTATTGAATTCCCCCCATCCTATTCTTGAACATATGATATAAACTCAGTGCTCTACCAAAATGGCTTTTCTTCTCAAACCAGAGGCTTTCTATTCTACAAAAGAATATTGTGTCTCTGGGGCACTGTTTTAAAATAAGTTGCTCAGGAAAGTAGTTTTTCAAATAGTTCGTTGTATCAGGAGTGAACATAGCCAATTGGGTTATCCCTATATGTGATAGCATTCCAGTGCATTTAAAACGTAATGCTTTATGAGGAGGGCACCTGTTGGGATGAGCACTAGGTTTTGTATGGAAACCAATTTCACAATAAACTTCACATTAAAAAAATTTTTTTAATGTAATGCTTTATTTTCTTCTTTGATCAGAACCATGTCCCGGCATTCACATCCAGTGGAAAGCCATCTGTCTTAGTTTTAATTATTATTGACTTTCCCCAAGAATAACCTGGAATATCCAAGGCATGATAACCTGCTATTTCATCGGAAAGCCCATACCTTGGAGCTCAGGAATATGTATGACCATGTGCCCCTTTAGAGGGACAGAAAAATTACTAGACAGATCCCAGATTCTATTGAACTGAACAAAGCCAACTTTGTATATAATCATGAGTGGAGGAACTGGATGATCCGTAATATTTGTAGTTGTTATGGAGAAAACACATTTCCTTCCACAATAATAGTGCTCATATATAAAAAGTCCTTAGTATTACTGAGCTAGTCATTATGTAAACAAATCTCAATAACAAAGCCAAGTCCCAATATCAGAACAAATTTGTCCTTTCTGAACACAATAATTCTCTGCCCTTGCTTACAGTGATCACAGAAAGAATCAAACTAAATATAAATGCAGCTATAATTTTAATACATATTTTATTTTTTATTGTCATATTTAATATTTCAGGCTTTCTTATTTTTTCCAATGTCCTCCCTTTGTTTCCTAGCACCATAACTGGAGCATCTTAGAGGATATGGCTTTAGATTTTCCTAACCCTTACCTAGTTCTCATTCTCTACTGAAAAGAAGCGATGAGACAGTATAATTAACACCAGTTGCCCCATTTTCACTTCTAACTCTAGGAGCTGAGCAAGCCAACCTCACAGGGTGTGGATTGGAGTAGGTAGAAGAATGTCTGGCTCTCGCCCAGCCATGATGGGCCTCTCCCAAACTGCAGTCCTCCATTAGACAATACCTAAGTTCTTCAATCATGTTTACACAGATGGAACTGTGCAGACCTTGAAAATCATGCAAAACACAGACTGGGTAAAACTGCTCCCTGCTTCATTCTGGATTTAATCCTGTTTATAAATGAATAAATAAATGTAAATTAAATTCTTAGTGTTGAGGTAACAGCTACTGGGAAAGAAAGGGAAAGCTCCCTTCCTGAGCAGAATGTTCATTACCATGATTGCAGCAGCCCAACAGGGTGAAACTTTCTGTCTGCTAGTAAGTAAGCAGCAGCCAATAAAAACTCAGTCCAGAAGTAAATGCAGTAACAACAGGAAACATAACCATTCACCTCAGAAAACAATTCATTGTATGACTATATGGAAAAGCTACTTATAATGAAAAGATTGGCACTACCTCAGTGAGGCAGGGTTCCTGACCATTCTGGCCCTCGAGAGTATGAGTGAGTCTTCTCTTCCCTTCACAGAACCCCCACCATGAGTTTGCCATGTTCCTGCTCACCAACATCAAGGACAGATGTCCCCCAGCTCCATAAGCTCCAAAAGTAGGTAAAAATAGAGGATAAGCTCAGTCCTAGGCATTTGGCAATCATTCCTACTAAGAACCTAAAGCCATAGGGACTGGTGAAGAAAAAAAATTAACATTGCTAAGTTGGGGTGTGCAGAAAAGCAACGTCTAACCTTTGTGCTGCAGCACTGTATCTAAAGGCAAGTTTCTCTCAAGAAAACAATGACATAAATCACCTTTACTGGAACAACTCAAGACTTAATCTGCTCCTTGTTAAAGGGAAGCTTACTACCCTGCAGCACATCTGAACCCAGCTCTTCTTAATGAAATGTGCATTCGTAAAAGATACCATCTCTTATCCAGAAGCAGTGTAGCATAGGGTCTAAGATTGTGGGATCTGGAGAAGTACTGCGTGGTTCAAGTCCCAGTTCTACCACTTCATAACCTTATCATATGGAAGTTACTCAAAGTTATTCTCTGCACCTTGGGATTTTTTTTCCCCGTCTGTAAGATAGGAATAATAGCACTGACCTCCTCGTGTTGCTGGGATAGTTTCAGGTGGAAATGCATGAAAACCAAGTTAAAGAGTGATTGGCACAAAGGAAGAACTCACTACATGTTAGGTATTGTTATCCATCAGGAAGCTCTGATTCTTTGGGATAGATGGAATGCAAGCTGGCCTTATTCTTAGAAAGGGATATTGGGAGAGACCCTATGTTAAAGACATCGCCCTCATCAGGTCTGCCTTGGTGATCCAAATGCCATTAATTTTTTCTTTGTATTATCATCACATTAAATAAGTGAAAAGGATTAAAAGGCACGAACCTCCAGTTATAGAATAAATGATGGAGATGAAAAATACAGCATAGGAATATTGTCAATAATATAATAACATTTTATGGTGACAGATGGTAACTACGCTTACCAGTTGTGAGCATAGCATCATGTATAGAATTGTCGATTCACTATGTTGCACAACTGAAACTAATGTAATATTGTATGTCAACTATACTTCAATAAAAAGAGATATTAAATGCTATTTTGAAAAGGATACCAGTGAATTTAACAGGTCCCTTGGAAAAATTAGGACCTTGGGGAAATGAAACATGAACAGATAAGTTTATATGTGGGAAGCAGAAAACAAGCAAAGAAAGCCTGAGAATTCAGGACCCTGAGTAGAAAGGCAAATGGTGACCTAAATTAAAACTTAAGGGGAGGGGTGCCTGGGTGGCTCAGTCGAATAAACATCTGACTTTGGCTCAGGTCGTGATCTCACGGTTTGTGAGTTCGAGCCCCACATCCGGCTCTGTGCTGACAGCTTGGAACCTGGAGCCAGCTTCGGATTCTGTGTGTGTCTCTCTCTCTTCCCCTTTCTGACTCCCACTCTGTCTCTCTCTCTAAAATAAGTAAAAACCTTTAAAAAAATAAAATTTAAGGGAAGTATTAGATGCCTGTGCTCCCAAATGGAGGGGAAGATGCAGGCAGATAGATATGATCACACTGTAGACACAATGTTGCCAAGAGCTCACCCTTACATACTCCTTCTGAGAATGTAAGCAATGCTCTTTCTCTTTGTGCTTTCTTTCCTCCTAGGTACAGAGATAGTTCTGACTCTCTGTATCAATAGATCTCATCATTTAAGAAAAATAACCCCACACACAAAATGCATTCAAATTTAAAATTTAGACCTCAGAAAGGAAATATTAACATGATAGCTAATATGCTAAGTATGAAGAACTAAATTGAATGAGGCACATGGGGTGGAGAAGCCAAAACAGGCTGCACCAAACACATTTGAAACAACACTGCTAAACAGACAATACAGAAGGAAGGCTTGATTAACAGGGAGCATAATGTGAGAAGGGAGTTGGAGTGGCATGAAGAAACTAACTTGATATCTTAGATGTAAGAGCATGGTATGATAAGCACAAATCCCAGCAATTAACACTGGAAGTGAGTAAGCATAAAATTAAAGGCCAGAGGGTCAGATAAAGTCAAAGCATCCAGGGAAAAATAGCAATCACTTTGTGAAAGGCAGGTACATAAAAGTAAAACAAAAAGACCAATGGGTAAGAGGGCTTCTTAGGAATTGTAGTGTAGAATCTGTGAGTGGACAAATGAGAGCTGTGTAATTCAGGGGCAAAGTACATTTATGATCTTCTTATCCTCTATTTCTCCATCAAAGCCACATCAGGGACATCAGGCTAGGTTCTCCTGATAGATGATTCAACACCTCAAAAGGCTGAACAATGGAATCACTGAAGATAATGAGGCAAAAGGAACTCTGAAAAACTGCTAAATATCTTTTCATATTAATTAAGCTCCCCAAAATATTGAAAGGCACCAAAGGCAATAGGAGCACCTCTGGCCATGAGATTTGGGAGTTCCAGCACCAGCAGATGGGCTAGTAGTCCTGAACTAATGACCAACTAAGAAATAGAAGGAAAGAGTTAATGGTTCCATTTTGGGAAAGGCAGAAGCAGCTGCCAAAGCATCAGAAAAGAAACAGCTGTGTTCTTCACTTAGAGGAAAGACCTAATTAAGTTGAAAATTGCAAACTATTCAGAAATGAATGATTCAGTAAGGGAGAAGGAAGATGAGAACATGAAATGGGAGTAAAAGGAAAGGAGGACCATTTCCACAAAAATATACACACTTAAAAGCAGAGTTAAGCTAAACACATGCAAATAAAAGTCAAAGAGGAGGAAGAAATTCAGAATGCTTAACACAAGCTAGTCTCACCAATTTTTCATCCTAATTTCCCTTACTATGATGGAACAATTTTTACAACCCCATGACTAACAGTAAGATTTCCCATCCTGCCACAGTCTTTAGCAATACAGCAAAAAATCCAGCCAAAATCCTTTCTACTTTCCCAATAACCTTTTTATACTAAATTAAAAGTAAAAAGTCCTAAACTATCAGCAATAATTATCCCCTACATAAAAATCATCCCAGTCCAAATTCTTCATTTACAGATAAGGAAACTGGGACCCAGAGAGAGGAGTAAGTTGCTTGAGATCACAAATGGAGTTAGTAACAGATCTAGGACTTGAATCCAGATGCCTGAATTAAGGCTTTCCCCCACGATACAACAAAAACCCCAATAAAAAGAAAAGAAAAAATAAGATTTTTTTCAATAACTATTGGGAAATAAAGAGTGATCATAGAGTGTTTTAAAAATGTGCAATATATCTTTTAGATCATCTTTGGGAAATGACCATCACCAAAATGCTCATACAGTACCACAAAGAACAAGGCAATCTAGAATGACCTGGCCATCAGATAAAACTTATAGCATTTATCTTAATAAAAGCAATCAATTCATAACATCCCAAATTAGACGAAATGATGAGAAGCTAAAGACTTGAACTTCATCAGGTATATGTGAAAGAAAAAAGGTTTAAAACCCTAACACAAGCAAGAACCAGCAAAGTGAGTGAAACCTCAGGAACACTCAAGCTGTGATTCAACTGAAGTGTTGTGGTCAACATTATTGCCAGGGACACAGATAACACAGCAGGCCAGCTTAAAGAGTAAAATGTAAGAAAGTGAAAAGCCAGTATCTATATAGATGCCAACACTGTAGACACACCTGGGTATTATCAAACGTGCCTACCAAACTAGTTAGGCACACCAAGTTATTTCCTTCTATCTCATAGCAATGGTTCTGACTCCCTTATCTATCTGGCTTCATTGCTATATTCTTCAGCAGTTTCCCTAAGCAACATATCTTCTAAACTGGAGGAGGTAGTCCTTTCATAACTTCCTGCTAGTCCAATAGCCTTTGAGATTTCAAATGGAAAAATAGAACAATGCCCTGGAGTCTTATAACAAATCCAGGAAACACAAACTCTCTTTAATCCTGGCCCTGTCTTAAATCATTTCACCTCTGTTGTTTTTAAAATGGGATGGATGAGAACTGCCTTGGGGATCAAACATTGGTGGATAACACCTGTTGTTTGGTAGTGTTCAGAGCAATGAACTGATCAAGATTTGTTCACTGAAGGCCTTCTCCACTCATAGTAGTGTGCTATGAGCTGTGTGGGAAGAGGGGAAAAAGTGATAAAGAAGACAACTGTACCAAATGAAGCTATAAAAAATTTCCATAAAGGAATGCTTAGCCACCACAACCAAATAAATTCTTAGTTAATGTCTTTGAAAATATCTCCATATTTTGTAAAAATATAATAATGAAAGAGGAGTTGTCCCTAAAAGGAAAGAGGATAGAATAAAACTGAGCTTAGAAGGAAGAGGGTGGGAGAAAGAGCTAAATAAAAAACATCAAGGAAAAAAGGTGCATAGAGAGAGAAGGAGGAGAAGAAAAGAGGGACAAAAAGTTTATAGTAAGGTTAACAGTTTACAAGAATATGAGATTTGGCTTAGAGTGTTAGACTTTAAGAAGAACAGACAGGGGGTGCCTGGGTGGCTCAGTGGATTAAGCATCTGACTTCTGCTCAGCTCATGATCTCAGGGTTCGTGAGTTTGAGCCCTGAGAGCCTGGAGCTCAGAGCTTGCTTCAGATTCTCTGTCTCCCTCTCTCTCTGCCCCTTCCCTGTTCATGCTCTGTGTGTGTGTCTCCCTCTCTCTCTCAAAAATAAATAAACATTAACAAAAAAAAAATTAAAAAAAAAAAGAAGAAAAGACAGCAATGTGACATCGCATAGCCGAGGAGGAGGACTCTTAAATTTTTTTATGGGAAATGGAGACAATAATGAACTAAGAATAGCCACCTTGCAAAGGAAAAGAGGAATGAACAGGTAATCCAAGTGCATTGTATCCTTTGACTTATTTGGCCCCTAATACAAGGGTGAAAAGCCCTCCCTTGGTAGAACTCCACTGGCTCTTAGTTTTTAACTGTATTTTTTTTCTGAAGTAGGCAGTGACCTGCTACTTCACTTTGATTTTCACCCTATGCTTCATGACATTGCCATTGAGCACCTTCCAAGAAGGAATGCCAAAGGGAGGAAATTAAGATGAAAGAGCAATTACCCCTCAAAGCAAGCACGTGATACCATCTGTTAACTTGACTATGGCACTCATTACAGATCCACTAGCAAATGGCTGTGTGCTCAGGAATCTGAAAAAAATTGTGCCCAGAACCCAAAATGCAGAATAAAAGAACTTAAAAGTTGAATCCTCCTAACAATTATCAACACCCTAATTTTACATTAAAAGTAGGCAAAAAGCAAATTAATGTGATATAAACTGTGTATATAGGTGTTGAAGAGGTACCAAATAAAAGAGAAATCATGGCAAACTAAAAGTATTAGTCAAGAAAGCCTTTTTTCTTATAGAACATCAATTTTGCCCAAGATTTTAAAGTGAGAAAGAGATATGGATAAGTGAAGAAGGAAAATAAACCAAGAAGGAGAATAATTTCATCAGCTTCACCTTATCACTATCATTCTTTGAGTGTCTACTACAGAATAGGCACTTATGCATAATCTCATTTAATCCTTACAACCACTCTATAATGTAGCTACTACCAGAACCCTCCATTCTACAGATGAGAAACCCAAAGACTAGACAGGACAAGAAACTTGTATACAGTTACCCAGCCATTAATTTGTGGAATATGATGAAAACTTAAAGCCCCTAACTCACAGGTCAGTGCTCTCTTTCTGCTAAGCTCGATTGTGCTGAAAGTAAAGTGCTCAGGTCACAGGCCAGGGAGGAGAATGGTACAGAAAAAAAAAAAAGAACTAGCTATATGATTCACAATTATATTGTACTAACAAAAGGTATTATTCACATGTAAATATCACTTTGGTTATTACTCCTAGCAACATTATTGCAACACTGCTCATCAACCCATCTATAAATATATAAATTGAGATTTTGAGAGGCTAGTGACTTATCTGGGGCTCTGTGATGAATAAATAATAGAGTGAAAACTATAATTCTCAGTTTCCCCTGGGCAACATGGCATTATTTTAGGGCTATAATTATCTTTTTAACATTTTGCATATAGCACATGGATTTCGATTTTTAGGAAGACAAAATTATACGCTTCAAGTTACATTGATCATGGAATGTTATATTCAAGCTATGAAGGTTTTTCAGAATCTGTCTTTCAGAACCATAGTGCTTCTGCTTATGTTATATGTTCTTTCTGAATATCCCTAATTTCACACAGTTCTATGTGTATTTGCCCCCCACTTTTCCCTCTCCCTCTCCTTTTATTCTCTCTCTCCCCCCCTCCCTCCTGTCTTCCTGTCCTCTTTCTCCTCTCTTCCCTTCATCTCCATTTGTTGGCAAACATAAACATGTCATAAGGTCTCTTACAAGCCAAAACATTTTATGCCACAAAACCACAGCCTGACAGCTAAATTCAACACACTATAACCAGTGAAGATGAGCCATGTAACTTACATTAATATAAGACAACCAGCTCTAAGCAAGGCAGGAGTAAAAAAAAAAAATCATTTCAAAACTGTATGTTTGAATGTCTCTCTCCTGGAATTGATCTAAAGAGGATTTTGTAAGGAGCTTTGGGTGAGTTTTTTCCATCATTAACAAATTCATTTTTTTCCACTATAAAAAAAGGCAAAAATCCAAAGACACATAAATTCCCATTATTACTCAGATGACACTGTCCCCATGGACCTGCTGTGAGCTCATTCATATGACAAGAAGATATGACATTTCAGGTAGGAGCTATGCATTCTTCCATCCATTTGCAGAAAAAAAAAAAAAAAGAATAGAAAGGATCCTTTCCAGGGTGACTTTTTTTTAGAAGAAAACTAGAAAGAAAAAATGTATCTCCATGGGGCACCTGGGTGGCTCAGTCGGTTGAGCATCCGACTCCCGCTAGGGTCATGATCTCATGGTCTGTGAGTTCGAGCCCCGCGTCAGGCTCTGTGCCGACAGCTTGGAGCCTGGAGCCTGTTTCAGATTCTGTGTCTCCCTCTCTCTCTGACCCTCCCCCGTTCATGCTCTGTCTCTCTCTGTCTCAAAAAATAAAGAAACGTTAAAAAAATTTTTTTAATGTATCTCTTCATTTATTTCTCAATGAAAGTCTGGGTCTGAGGTAGGAACTAAAAAAAATCAAAATGAGGTCTGTCACCCATTAGCCATTTAAGACCAGCGAAGCAAGAAAAGGAGAGCAGGGAAGAAGAATATGGACCTTGGGGATTGGGGCATACACATTTTTACATAGGGAGAGGAAAGCAGAGTCAATGCCACCAGAAAATAATTCTAGCTTTGCTTGCCTCACCACAGGTGCTCAAGAATACATGCATTTTGTAATGTTGCTTAACAGGAACCTCTCTTCCAAGTTTCATAAAAACCTTTGGCGGACATCCTATAATTCCTCAAACCAGAATCTGGGGCTAATTCAGAAGAATGATTTGATAGTGAAGGCAGTTTTTCAGCATCCAGAGGTTTGACCATGAGTAAATCAAATTATAATTATCCAATGTTCCTTTGGACATTGACAGCTCTAGGCAAACTCAGAAGGTTTTCACCCTTGGCACCCTTTTTCTGTGCTTCCCCTCTCTGAGACCCTTAAAGTTCAATATTCTAGGAACCATCCCCCAATTCATGCCAAATTCCAGATTTAGAAACAATCTAATAGCAGCCATTTATAACTTATAGTGAATTTGAATAAATGCATTCCCTCTTTCTAAGGGTTACTTGAGGTTTAAACTATGATTTTTAAATGAAATGCCTAACCCTCTGTTAAAGGGATAATAGATAGCAGCAAAGAGATAAGAGGTTTTGGATGGTGGTGTCCCTGAAATCATGTGGAGTGGATATTTCACTGACTGAATCTCTATAATAACCACACTTTCTATTTTTTGAGCACTTACTATGTGCCAGGAAGTACACTAAGTGCCCTACCTGGATCATCTCACAACCACCTTAATAAGTAACTTATTTTTTACTCCCATTTTGCAGATGAGAATATTGAGGATTCAAGAAAAGAATAAGTAATTTGACTAATGTCAATAGCTATTAAGTGGCAAAGATTTGAGTGGAACTTAAATTTGTCTTATTCCAAAATCTATACTCTTAGTCACTATAATGCTACGCTTGCCTTTGGATTTACAGGCAGATTAGTGATGTCAGTCTTGACAACAGAGTAGAATAGAAGCAGTTGCACTGGCTCAATAAGACTTGCTCATATTAGTTAGAGCCTGAATTTATGGTACACTGTCTATCTGGACGATGCTAATGACAATCAGAATTCTTAGATTTACCTATAAAAATTAGCTAGTACATACCAAAGAAAGTCTGGATTATGCCACCTCATGTCCCTGCCAACTTCAATTTCAACCTTAAATATTTGTATCTTATTTCGCTCATAACTCCTCATTTCAATTTCTTCTTTGTCAATCAGCTAAGATTCTAACTTTGAGTCTCAGTTTAAATGGCTGTCATTCCCTGTTAACTTTTTGAAATTCTATGCTTGTCTCCCCCTCAGGGTTGCTGTAAGAGACAATTAATATCTATAATATGAACTCCCTGCCACAATGGTTTTGGGGACTTTTCAGGACTTTTTAAGGATTCTATATTGATGATAGTAAAAACTTAAAATACCAAAATGGCTCTAAGTAATGTTGCAAGTAGAATATTAGGCTCTGTGCCTACATTTCTGTCATAGGTATGTTAATCTCTAAAAGATCCTAGATGATTAATATTAAGCTTCTGGAAGAAGTACCTTTTTCTAAATCAAACAAAATTGCAAATATCACTTATTTAATAGACAGCAAATTCCTCATCCATAGATTCTGTCCCCAAGGATCATATGTCATTTATTTTAGATAATTTTTATTTAAGACAAATTAAAGAGAAATGAGGCACTTACAGGTACTGTAGATGGATAAACAAAAGCAAAAGATGAAGACATTGGTCCAACATGCTTTGAACACCTATGTCACAATGCTCTTTGTTCAGTGATGCACTTTCTTCTTGGTATAAAAACTATCAAAGATGGAATGGGATGGGACACTATAACAGTAAAAAAAATGTTTGTTCCTCCATCTTCACCATGCAAATGTAATAGTTTGAATGGTGACCAGGCCCATTTGATAAGCTATAATTTTGAGCTAAATAGCTCTTAAATATAGAAGACTTCCCATCTTCCAACAGTACAATGCTCATTCCTTGACTCATCATCTTGCAGAAAGGAAGCAAAACACACCTCTAACTGCTTCAGGTAATCAAGAGGAATTAAGTCCAAAGCAAAAGAAAGACAGGTAGTCTGGCAGGCAAGGCTACAGCCTGGGAATAGGTACCTTCAGACTGTCAACATACAATGCTGATAGAAACAACTGCCACCCACTTTACTACCACTGGGACTGGAGAGCATAATGAATTATACCAACTACAGAAGCAACTTTTTCTGGCATTTTAATTACTGGAACATTACAGATTAATCACACAAACTTTAATGGCAAGTTATTCATTTTCCTTCATGAGGAGAAACACCATACTAATGGAGGCCTTAAAGTGGATTGTGTCTCTTTGAAAATTGTATTTTAATCCAAAGATCCAAAGCAGATATGAACACTTTCTTTTTGTTTAAGTAGGCTACATGCCCAACATGGGGCTTGAACTCACAACCCTGAGATTAAGAGTTGCACACTCTACCAAATGAGCCAGCCAAGTGCCCCAAAAGCAAATACTTTTATGAATCTCTAATTAGCATAACAAAGGAAACACCAAAAGGTTAATAAGAGATGGTTAGCTTGGAATGGTGGTTTCTTGGTACCAACTCCAGCAGCTCAATGTGTTTGCAGACTCATTAGCTGCATAGACTATCAGCTGAATTCAGGAAGTGCTCATTTGCTGTGTTAGCAAAAGGTTAGTGTGATTCAATACACCTACCCTGCAGCTAACTAGGGCCCTACAGTCAAGTACTGTTTTCTGTAGTCAAAGGAGGAAGGTTTTCTTTACCTTCAACTACAGTTGACATCAATCATAAATCTTAAAGTGTTTGGTGAAGCTCTGAGAGACATAATGAAACCTTGTAAGTTGACAGTTGGCACAAAGGTCTGGCTCCAGGTCTTAGCAATCCACTTTGTACAAAGAAACTGTATTTCTGAATTTTCATTTTGCCATTCAGCAAAATCATTCAGTGTAGGGAAACCCAGATTTAATAGGTTACTCACAGATAATCATTCAACTTCTAAAATGTACAGTTTGATGGGCAGTGAGTCAAGCAAAATAATTTGCACTTTGGGCTTCACTTTGGACTTTGCCATTGATTTGTGTTTTGACATTAATAAAGTTTTCAAACTTTGGTACATCTGTTTTTCTTCCAGAAAAAAAAATGGAACAGATATTTATATGAAGCATGTCTTTGGGATAAAATGGCTCCTTAAATTAAAAGGACTAAATTTTCAGAGTTTGGGAAGATGGCAGATTAGGAGGACCCTGAGTTCACCGGGTCCCACATTTTCAACTAGATATCACCCATATCCAAGTCAATAAACTGGAGAGTGATCCAAAGACTGGAAGAACAAACTCTACAACTAGATATAGAGAAGAAGCTGCATCTGAAAAGTTAGTAAAGTCAGAAAGGCAGAGGGAGGTTGTCTGCAGGAGGGAAGAGGCTGTGCACTCAGAGAGAGCCAAGAAACTGGCCCTCATACCAGGGAGTTCACACAGAGAATACTAATCCCCAAAGCATTTGGCTTTAAAAACCAAAAGGGCTGAATTCCTTGAGCTTGTAAAACCTGTGGGGTTTCTAACCTGGAGCTTTGGAGGACAGCAAACTCAGCAATGGGAGAGCCTAAAGGGCTGGTAATAGCTGTTCACTGTCATTAAAGAGATAGCAGCCTGCTCAGAGAGGCGACATAAAAACTACAGTTTACACAATTCCAGGGCAAACAAGAGACAGATCTATTCATACTGATTTCTGATCATGTTGGGGGACTGTGAAAACACAGGAGCTGGCAGGAGACATTTTCCTTCCCCATTCCCAGAATAAGGACAAAGACACCTGCCCCAGGCAGGGCTGTACAGACACTTACTACCTAACCCTCTAGCAGTGCACCATGCCCATGAGTTCTCCTGAGGACTTACCCACTCTAAGCCTGCTGGCCTCGGCCCAGGGATCAGGACAAATCTTGTTAAAGCTAAGAATTCACCCCACCAGCTGCCTGGTGCACAGCTGCCACCAAGTGAGGTGCACATCCACAGTGCCATGTTTACCTGTGCATCCACAGCCATCCTTGTGTGTCTGGCCCAGCCACGCACTCCCAGCAGCTGCCACATTCCACTCCCAGCCAGGTGCCCACAGGTGTTGTCTCACACCATATCAAGTCACGTGCCCCAGGCAACCTTCACATAATGGGCACAGACACCAGGTGCACAGCTGAGGCCATGCTCCATGCTCAGTTCAGCCACAGCACTGGGCCAAACCACCACACTGTGCCTAGTGGTGTGCCCCCAGCCAGTGTCACATACTGTGCCTAGCCTCATGCCCCTGGCTGCCCTGACACCTAGCACCCAGCCACCACAGCACTTCAGAGAATCTAGCATACAACTACTGGTCCAGCACACACTTTGCTAACACTGCTGCCCTGCTCTCAAGCTCCCTGATAAGCACGCTCCCCCAGAGCTGGCCTGCTTGGGTCTCACTGACACCACAGAGAGCAAGCAACCCCACAACAGGCAGAGAGTTAGTGCAGGTGACCAATGGCAATGAAAAGTGACTCAGACACAATGGCAGGATGTAAGCAACACACATAAGATACTCTTCTGAAGTGGCAGGTTCTGGTGAACAGGGTACACTGCACTGAAGGGCACTTCAGGACCTCTTCTTCATAAAGTCACCACTTTCAAGAGCAGAAGACAGAGCTGACTTTCTTAAAACAGAGAAATAAAGACAGGCAGACAAAATGAGACAGAGAAATTTATCCCAAATGAAAGAAGAGAGCAAGACCATAGCCAGATCTAAGAGAAACAGATATAAGTAACATGCCTGATAGAGAATTTAAAGCAGTGATCATAAGGATATTCACTGGACTTCAGAAAAGAGTGGAAGACATGAGTAGGACTCAACACAGAGATAAGGAATAACATAGTAGAGATAAAGAGTACAATACATGAAAGGAAAAACATGCTTGATGGAATGAACACCAGGATGGAAGACGCAGAGGAACAAATTAGTTACCTACAAGACAGAGTAACGGAAAGTAATCAAGCAGAACAAAAAAAGAGAAAAAAGAATTATGCAAAATGAGAATGCACTTAGAGGACTCACTGACTCCCATAAAACATAAAAAGATTCATATTATAGGAGTCCCAGGAGAAGAATGAAAAGGGCAGAAATTTTATTTGAAGAAATAATAGCTGAAAATGATCCTAATATGCAGAAGGAAACAGATATCCAGATCCAGGAGGCACAAAGAACTCTCATCAAAATCAACAAAAGCAGATTGACACCAAGACATATTATAGTTAAATTTGAAAAATATAGTGATAAGGAAAAAATTATAAAAGCAGCAAGACAAAAAAGTCATTAACTTATAAAGGAAAATCCATAAGGTTAGCAGGAAATTTTTCAAGAGAAATTTTGTAAGCCAGAAGTGAGAAGCATCATATGTTCAAAGGGCTGGATGGGAAAAATATACAGCCAAGAATACTTTATCCAACAAGGCTGTCATTCAGAATAGGAGAGATAAGGAGTTTCCCAGACACACTAAAACTAAAGGAGTTCATGACCACTAAACCAGCTCTGCAAGAAATATTAAGAGGGAAAATCTGAGTGGAAAGTAGAGACCAAAAGTGACAGTACACAGGTAGGAAACATGAAAGTAGTAAAGATGAATAATCCTATAAAACAACTGTCAAGGAATTCACAAAAAAAGGATATAAAACATAATAACATATACCAAAAACATGGGGAAGAGAGGAGAAAAGAATGGGTTCAAACTTAAATGACCATAAACTTAATAAAGACTGCTATATATAGAAGAGTTTATACATAAACCTAATGGTAACTATATATCAAAAACCACTAATAAATATGCAATGAATAAAAAGAAATAAATCTGAATATATCACTAAAAAAATCAGCAAAACATGAAAGAAAGATAGGAAAAGGTCAGAGAAAATCTTCAGAAACAACCACAAAACACGTAATAAAATAGCAATAAATATATATCTGTCAATGATTACTTTAAATGTAAATGGACTAAGTGCTCCAATCAAAAGAAAATGGAATATTAGCCATCAAAAAGAATGAAATTTTGCCATTTGCAATGACATAAATGAGATAGTATTATGCTAAATGAAATAAATCAGTTAGAGAAAGACAAATACCATATCATTTTACTTATATGTGGAATTTAAGAAACAAAACAAATGAACATAGTGGGTAAGAAAAGAGAGGCAAACCAAGAAATAAATCTTAACTATGGAGAATGAACTGAGGGCTATTGGAGGGGAGGGGAGTGGGGGATGGGTTAAACAGGTGATGGATATTAAGCAGGGCACTTGTTGAGATGAGCATTGGGTGCTGTATATAAGTGATTAATCACTACATTTTACACCTGAAACAAATATTACACTGTATTTTTTTAAATTTTTATAAATGTTTATTTATTTCTGAGAGAGAGACAGAGTGCAAGCAGAGGAGGGCAGACAGAAAGGGAGACACAGAATCTGAAGCAGGCTCCAGGCTCTGAGTTGTCAGCATAGGGCCTGATGCAGAGCTTGAACCCACAAACTGTGAGATCATGACCTGAGCTGAAGTCAGACATTCAACCAACTGAGCCACCCAGGCACCCCTACACTGTATGTTAAGTAACTGGAACTTAAATGAAAATTTGGAGAAAGGGGGAAAAAAAAGATATGTTACCATAATGGATTAAAAAAAAAGACACACCTATATGCTACCTACAAGAGACTTATTTTAGACCTAAAGACACCTGCAGATTGAAGATAAATGCAGAGAAACATTTATCATGCAAATGGATGTCAAAAGAATGCTGGTGTATCAATACTTATAAAGGACAAAATAGACTTTAAAAGAAAAACTGTAAGAGACAAAGTAAGGACACTATAAAACAACAAAGGGGGCAATCCAACAAGAAGATACAACAATTATAAATATTTATGCACCCAACATAAGAGCACTCAAATACATACAACAGTTAATAACAAACATAAAGAAATTGATTTATATTAGCACAATAATACTCATGGACTTTAATACCCCACTTACATCAATGGAGAGATCATCTAAACAGAACATCAATAAGGAAACAATGGATTTGAATGACACACTGAAAAACATGGATTTAACATATATATTCAGAACATTCCATCTTAAAACAGCAGAATATACATTCTTTTCAAGTACACATGGAACATTCTCCAGGATAGATCGCATATTAGCTCACAAAACAAACCTCAACAAATTCAAGGTCAAAATCAGACTGTGCATATTTTCTGACCGCAAAACTATAAAACTACAAGTCAACCACAAGAAAAAACTGTAAAGACCACAAATACATGGAAGCTAAACAACATGCTACTAAACAATGAACGGGTCAAACAGGAAATCAAAAAAGAAATAAAAAAGTACATGGAAACAAATGCAAATGAAAACACAATAGTCCAAGACATCTGGGATGCAGCAAAAAAAATTCTAAGAGGGAAGTTTATAGCAATATAGGCTTAACTCAAGAAGCCGGAAAAATTTCAAACAAACAAACTAACCTAGCACCTAAAGGAGCTAGAAAAAGAACAACAAACAAAACATAAAACCACCAGAAGAAAAGAAATGATAATGATTAGAGTAGAAATACATTATATATAATCTTTATTTTTTAATTTTTTTTAACATATATTTATTTTTGAGAGACAGAGACTGACAGGGAATGGGCAGGGGAGGGGCAGAGAGAGAGGGAGACACAGAATCCGAAGTAAGTTCCAGGCTCTGAGCCATCAGCACAGAGCCTGACGCAGGGCTCAAACCCATGAACTGTGATATCACTACTTGAGCCGAAGTCGGATGCTTGACCAACTGAGCCACCCAAGCGCCCCATGATACAGAATCTTTAAAAAAAAAAAAAAACAATAGAACAGATCAGTGTAACCAGGAGCTGGATCTTTGAAAACATAAATAAAATTGATAATCCTCTAACCACACTTATCAAGAAAAAGAGAAAGGACTCAAATAAATAAAATCACAAATGAGAAAGGAGAAATAACAACCAATACCACCAAAATACAAACAATTAGAAGAGAATATTATGAAAAAATATATGCCAACATTGGACAACCTAGAAGAAATGGATAAATTTCTAGAAACATATGAAATCCCAAAGCTGAAACAGGAGGAAATCAAAAAATTGAAAAGACTGAAAACCACCAAAGGAACTGCGTTAGTAATCAAAAAAATCCCAACAAAGTCCAGGACCAGATGGCTTCACAGACAAATTCTATGAGACATTTAAAGAAGAGTTAATACCTATTCTCAACCTATTCCAAAAAAATAGAAAAGGAAGGAAATTTTTCAAATTCATTCTAGGAGGCCAGCATTATCCTGATACCAAAACCAGATAAAGCAACCACAAATAGAACTATAGGCCAATATAACTGATGAACATAGATGCAAAAATACTCAAAAATATACTAGCAAACTGAATTCAACAATAAATTAACAAAAATCATACACCATTATCCAGTGGGATTTATTCCTGGGAGGTAAGGATGGTTCAATATTTGCAAATCAATCAAGGTGATACATCATATCAAGAAGGGAAAGAATAGAAACCATATGATCATTTCAATAGTTGCAGAAACAACATTTGACAAAGTACAACATCCATTCATGATAAAAACCCTCAACAAAATAGATTTAGAGGGAACATACCTCAACATAATTAAGGCCTTATATAAAAAACCCACAGCTAATATCATCCTTAATGGGAAAAAACTAAGAGCTTCTCCCCTAAGGTCAGGAGCAAGACAAGGATGTCCACTCTCACCGCTTTTATTCAACATGGTACTGGAAGTCTTAACCATAGTAATTAGACAACAAAAAGAAAGAAAAGGCATCAAATCAGTAGGGAAGTAGTAAAATTTTCACTATTTTCAGATGACATGATAATCTATAGAAAAACCCAAAAGACTCCACCAAAAAACTGCTAGAACTGATACACGAATTCAGTAAAAGTCACAAGATACAAAATCAATGCACAGAAATCTGTTGCATTTCATGTGGATGGAACTGGAGAGTGTGATGCTAAGTGAAATAAGCCATACAGAGAAAGACAGATACCATATGGTTTCACTCTTATGTGGATCCTGAGAAACTTAACAGAAACCCATGGGGGAAGGGAAGGAAAAAAAAAGAGGTTAGAGTGGGAGAGAGCCAAATCATAAGAGACTGTTAAAAACTGAGAACAAACTGAGGGTTGATGGGGGGTGGGAGGGAGGGGAGGGTGGGTGATGGGTATTGAGGAGGGCACCTTTTGGGATGAGCACTGGGTGTTGTATGGAAACCAATTTGACAATAAATTTCATATATTGGAAAAAAAAAAGAAATCTGTTGCATTTCTATATACCAATAACGAAGCAGCAGAAAGATAAATTAAGGAATAAATCCCACTTACAATTACACCAAATTAGGAATAAACCTAATAAAATAGGTGAACAATCTGTACTCTGAAAGCTATAAAAAACTGTTGAAAGAAACTTAAAAGGACACAAAGAAATGAAAAGATATCCCATGCTCGTGGATTGAAAGAACAAACATTATTAAAATTTCTATATTACCCAAAGCATTGCACACATTTAATACAATACCTGTCAATATACCAATAGCATTTCCCACAGAACTAGAACAAACAATCCTAAAATTTGTATGGAACCACAAAAGACCCAGAATAGCAAAGCAACCTTGAGAAAGAAGAACAAAGCTGGAGACATCACAATTCTGGACCTAAGGTTTTATTATGAAGCTGTAGTAATCAAAACAGTATGGTACTGGCACAAAAACAAACACATAGATTAATAGAACAGAATAGGGGCACCTGGCTGTCTCGGTCAGTTGAGCATCTGACCGGCTCAGGTCATGATCTCACAGTTCATGAGTTTGAGCCCCACACCAGGCTCTGTGCTGACAGCCCGGAGCCTGAAGCCTGCTTTGTATTCTGTGTGTGTCTCTCTCTCTCTTCCCCTCTCCGGCGCTTGCTCTCTCTCTCTCTCTCTCTCTCTCTCTCTCAAAATAAACATTAAAATAAGTAAAATAAATAAACATTAAAATTAATAAAACAGAATAGAAAACCCAGAAATACCCCCACAATTATATGGTCAATTAATCTTCGACAAAGCAGGAAAGAATACCCAATGGGAAAAATACAGTCTCTTCAACAAATGGTGTTGGGAAAACTGGACAGCAATGTGCAAAAAAATGAAACTAGACCACTCTGTTACAGCATACACAAAAATAAATTCAAGTCAATACTACCCAAAGCTATCTACACATTCAATGCAATCCCAATCAAAATTGCAC